>NC_133651.1:44092117-44392117 GCF_009905375.1 Apium graveolens
AAAAATGAATTTTTGAAATTAAAATAAATAGAAAATTATAATTTTTATAAATTTTCAAAATAACAATCCAAAATTTGCAATTTCTGGAAACCTCAGGGACCAAACTGCAAAGTTACACCTCTTAGTACAAATAGCACTACTATCTGTAGAAAGATCTCGGGTGTGAATCCCGCCGGAATACGGCCCTGTGTCGCCGGATAAAGCGATCCAGGTACAGCCACAGCACCATCACCTCCATATATGATCTCTAGGACACCAAGAATCTATTCTTACAATCAAAACATGTTAATAACCATTGAGTTGGCCGGAAAATCTCGAAGAAAACTCGTCGGCGACGAGTTCTTCGTTGCTCCGATTAGCCCAACTCCAGTATCGTTTGTTCATGAAACCACCACCAATAGATTCCTCTTTCAAGCTCTACAGACTGATACCAACCAATCAACCTAATAACCCGTAGATCAAAAACTCCGAAATTCAGTTGAAAACATTCATACGAATTAAGAACCCTAATTTCATAATTCAAAATTATAATCAATTTTGAGCATGTTATTGAGCTCCAAATTGCTATTATGACATACTAAAATGACCAGAATCAGATTATCAACAACATGCAAGCATCAAATCATACAAACAACATCAAAATCAAATTTAAAGAAAAAATAGAAAAATACCGGATGATTCTATAGTGTGAATCTGATACTACTCTCTAAGACCTTCATTTTGGATACATGAACTCCAAAATCCAATATCAATAACACCTTCAAACTTAGGTTTGATTCTCAAGAACACTATAATATTATGATTTTCTTTGAAAATTATATATTTTTACTGTTTGCAAATGATTATGTACAAAATAAAATATAGAAAATTTGGTATTTTTCTGGTAATTTTTAGATTATTCTATAATTTTATAAGGGATTTATAGATTTAATAATTATTTTCTTAGTAATTATTAAACTATTTTTTAAAACCCGAAATCGTCCAACTTCAACCGTTTTTACGTTTTTACAACCCAAACCTCTTCGGAAATCTCCTTCCTAACCTAATCTGAGTATTCTGAACATTTTTCATGTTTTGACTTTTTCGATCCGGAGTACGTTTTGACCTATAAGAGTCCCGACGCAAAATGTTCGATACGATAGTCATTTCGATGGATCAATAAAACCCGGATTCTCGAGAGACGGGATATTATTATATTATTTTCTCGTAGAGTGTTTTATAAAAAGCCCGGTTTTGATAATTATCCAAAGCTTATATCAAACGGATCGTTTTTGCAGTTAGTTAGCGGCTAAGTAATTATTTTCGGACCCGATACGTTCCAACGGGTATTAAAATTCCATAAGTATAAATAGCTTGTTTCTTATTTTATTTTATTCATATAATCATAAACAAAAAGTTGAAACTGATAATTTACAGAGAAAACTCAAATATTCGTCGCGTTGTTGAAATTCAAACCTAAGAACGAAGGCGTAACCGAAATCGAAACCAAGCGTGTGAATAGCCGAATTGAAGCTCTCAAAAAGTACTTTCAGAATCCACCATCAATTTCAGTCAAGAAATTAAGGTTATTTTCCTAATTTTTTAATTTAATTCAAATTAATTAGTGATTAAAATATGAAATTTTGATTTTAATGTTGTTTGTATGATTTGATGATTGTATCTTGTAGATAATTTTGTCCTGGTAGTTTTGATATATATTGTTGAATTTTAAGTTCAATAACATATAGAAAAAGGAGTTTGATCTTCGAATTAATAAAATTAGGGTTTATGTGTTTCAATGTTCTTAATCAATTTTGGGTATTTTTAAACCGTTGATTCTGGGTTGAAATTGAGAATATTAGTTTGTAGATCGTCTCAAGATGATTCAATTCGTGTAATTAGTTTTGATATTGGAATGTTAAATCAAGCTCGCCGGAACGGAGAAGCTTGCCGGAAACGTTAAGTTTTCAGCCATTTTTCTGGTAGATTGGCGAACTGTTTTCAAGATTTAAGGCCAGGGTGCACCTGGCATTGAGGACTACTAATCTACAGTTTTTTGCGAAGTTCTGGGCAAGGACACGATGGCCGGCGAAGTCGCCGGTGTAGTCGCCGAAGAAGACGACGGGGATGGATAAATTGCCATTTCATCCCCGATGTTTATCCTAATTTACAAAAATCATAAGTATGTTTTAAAAATTCACAAAAATAAGATTTATGATTTATATTTTCAAAAATAGTATTCTCTTTTTATAATTATTTTCATAAATTATTTTTATTTATTTAAAATTCCGAAAATCAATATTTTTAATTCTGAAAATTATTTTAATTCGAAAATAAACCTAAATTATTTAATTAATTAATTTTAGTTGATAATTAATTATTTAATTGGTCAATTAATTTAAATATTAATTTAATTAGTTTTTAATTAATTTTAATTGATTATTTAATTAGATTTAATTATTTCTTTTGATTTGAAAATTCCGAAAAATAGTTTTGAGCTTTAAATATCATTTTAAATTATTTTCAAGGCTCGATAATTATTATAAAATGATTCGTTGACCCGTTTTAATTCTGAAAATATTCAAAAATTCTTATTAAATATCTGAAAAATCATTTTAACGCAGAATCTCCTTTGAAATATTATGTTGGTCGAATATCTTACGTGCTATGTACTATATATGATCATATTGATGTATAATATGCCTGTATATGTATGGTTTGACAGTTTTTATCGTAACTTTCAATCCATAAGTCAGATTTGGGTGAAATGAAGGATAGATAGAAACTTGGAATGAATAGAATGAAATGAGAATAAATATTGAGAACTACATGTGATGTCTAACAGAGAAAGCGAGGCATAGAAAAGGAAACCAGGTGATCAATAAATAGAACCAAGGTATAGAAAAAGAATGCAAGTGATCAATGAGAAAAAAAGGCATAGAAAAAGAAGAGAAGTGGTTGTTGAGTTGAAACGTTAGACGGATGCATGTGAAGCTGGAAATTATCTGTGATAAGGAAATTACTTCTGAACCTTCCTCGATATATACTGTAAATATTTGAACTTTCTCAAAACATGTTGCTAGAATTCAAAATAGTCCTTTTTTTATACTGTAAATGCCTAAATTATTCAACCTTGAACCCTTATCACATCACTAAACTTGAGCTGAAAGATTTATTCTTTGTAAACCACTAAATGTTGATTTTCCTAGATATTAAACCATACAAATAAATATTAATCCATAAATACATATACACCATATAACAAATACTGAAACTGAATTAATTGAGCATACAAAAACTTAAATACCCTAGAATAACCTATAACATCAAAGATCTACACCTTGTATTATCATTGAACCATTGTTCATCAGATACCTGATTCCTCATCAGTCTTGAAGTCTTTCTTCATATTTACACATTGATATACCCTGGTAATACATGTGAAATGTTTTATGCTCCGAGATAAATATTTTATCAATGTTAATTATAATTCTGTTTTATTGAATTATAATAATTATCATATTGAACTTATTTAGAATTGGATGGTTTTATCATTGTGGACCAGATTCGTGGTCATATTAGGGAAATGTGTGCCTTGGATCCAGTATAGAGAGCAGAGTTGTGTGCCTTGCTTGGGGTTAGTGCGTGAATGATCAGCAGCCTAACCTTGGTTTTAAAAGTTTTAAAATGAATATCCAATTCTAATGATTACTTGACAAGAATCTTGATTCCGCTGAATCATTTGAATTAATCGTTGTTCAACCTCAGTTATTTCTACCATGACTTGCTGTGCGAGTTAGCTCACTCTTGCAAATCTGTTTATGTTATTCTAAAGTTAAAAATGAAATGGTTGGTAATGAGGATTCCCAATCCAGTGTGTGAGCTAGGATTCTAGGTTAAATTGGATCGAGATAGCAAAAGCTTTATGTTTAGTTTTGAGTTATGTAAGCTTGTAAGAATGCTTTCATTATTAGTTGTACGTTGAACTAGTTTGGATTTGGTAAGATATAATAAATGATAAGGTTGTGGCTTGTTTCTTACTTTAACCTATTGTGATCCATGGTTATGGTATGTAAGGGTAATTGCATGTATTACGTTCATAAACACGTTTGCATATGGTGTGAATGTGTGTGTTATGAACCCTAAACTTCTCACCCGGGTTTGGAGGGCGTCACCAATATCATCTTGATGCTTGGATTCACGCGCCAATGCTAATACAGATGGACACATGAATGCAAATTAATGAATTATCTTCTAAATCCATGCACAACTTTGAGTGTACCTGGGATGTAATAAGGTATTGCAAAGCTGGTTTCTATGCACAATAAACATTTATAATTAGTTATTGTTAAATAAATGAACAGGAAATTAAAGACTTACATCATAAAAATCTGCAGAATGGGTATATTTAGCCAACTCAATAGCTTTGTTTGTGATATATATGGGAACTTTAGCACTTTCATGAAATTTAAACACCTCCTCATTTTTATCAATAGCTTTAGTAGTAGATCTTGGAGGCATATTTTCAACCAAAATAGTAAAGTTCGTCATTTTGTATTTAATTTTCCACCTCTGGGAAAAGCTTGATTCTTGATAATAGGCGTCGTTCACTCTTTACTAACAATCTTTTTTAGTTTCTGAGAAACTATTATATGACATTTTTACTTCTCAAGTAAATAAAGTCAAAACTGCATTTTTCTTTATTTTTCTCTGTAGTTCTATGAAGTGGAATAAAATGAATAGCCTTAATTTTTTATTGAAAGATCTTACATGACCCAAGATCACAAGATCTTTTGACCATTGAACAAAAGCTTTCAGTTGTGTCGCCTATGAAATTAGAACTAGTTGACACACAATTACCAATTAGACATTCTAGTATAAAAAAACTACAAAGCAACTAAGATAAAAATGTTTATAGGACATAAGTTACCAAAAAAAATTAAAAGGAAGTTTGTTGAGGTTAAAACTGCTTACAATTTTCTTAACCACTTCTCTAGTATGCTCGTTAGGGATGTAAAAACTT
Organism: Apium graveolens; assembly: GCF_009905375.1. NCBI lineage: Eukaryota > Viridiplantae > Streptophyta > Magnoliopsida > Apiales > Apiaceae > Apium > Apium graveolens. Next base: position 44,097,120 of record NC_133651.1, read on the forward strand.
ACATATGTCTTTTTTTTATTCGTGCTCTTACCATTCATAACTACGCAAAGTCGATAAAATGGATGGATCAATGGATGAATCCGACGTGTCTTAAGAAGCGATGGGATTGTTTTTCCGCCACTTGCCCCTGTTTCCTATATATCCACCTTTTCTGAAAAAATGTGGATCTTTGTTATCTTTCTTACTTTCCTTCGCTTTTTCACTAATTTCCTACACATTAACATATGTAAAACAAAATGAGGTTTGAGTTAAAATGTTTCCGGTAAATAATATCCAACTCAAGAAACTGTCAATATTCTTGAAAAAACTACTAATGTTTACCTTAAACTCAGGAGATTCGTGTATCTTTTTAAATGTTTCCCAGTCACCTCCATTAATATAAGGATATGTTTCACACGTGTTCCTCCCTATATACAAAAAATATCGAACCAGATTTACCTTGAAAACCTTCATTTTTTAACCGGTCATCCTTCAATTTCTAGTGCATCAATTATAATCGATTTAGTTAGCAAACAAAGACAGTGAAGAATAAACATCTAATCTAATAGATTTTATGAATATATTTGTATAACTTAATATCTTCCCAAATCACTTTCTTTAATCTCTAGCTAAGTATATCAAAACTCTTGATATTTATATTAACATTTAATCTACTAGTTGTTCCATATCCCCATTAGGGTTACCATATTCATCAAACTCAAGGTCGCACTCGATTTTTTTATTTTTAACCTTTTCTTTTAATTTGGAAAACAAGGTTGTACCACTTATCTTTCTCTTATTGCCTCGACTTTAACTTGACTCATTATTATCCACATTCATTGCAAATACTTGGATCATGATAGAAAATATGGTATCTGGTAAAATGGAAACTAAAAAATGATGAACTATAAAAAAATATAGTAAGTTAACATGGGATCCTTACAACAACTTTCACAGGATTTTGCAAGTATTGTATAAATATTGACATGACCTGTAAATTAGTCTCAATTACTAGTATTACAGAGAATTCTCCCTATCCCAGATATGATAAGCTATAGAACTTTCTCCTCACTCTCCGTATTTCATATTTAAGTTTACAACTTCAATTATATTCAAGTAAACTGGTAAGGCAAAGGTACAACCGGAACATGTAGCAAAGAGTTAAAAAATTAGGAGGTACGCTACATTTCTTTTAAGATGAATCTTTTCTCTATGGATAAATGGAGGTTTACTATAGTATTCACTTGAAATTTACCAAAATTGGAAGTGGCGAAAAAACTAAAAATCAAATTATAAAGTCTAAAAATTTAGGTTTAAACGGGTTAATTACTCGATAAAAAGTTGCATAACAATATAAAAACATGATAATCATACGTTAGTAATAATGTGAGGAATTGGTTTATTATTGATATCACTAGTAGTATCATTATTATTGGAATTATAGTTGCAATATATTCTTGTAACAACTACTAGATACACAAATTCCAGTAATAGACTAGCCTTGGTTTTGATAATGTCTCCAATGACTACAGGGTTGTTATGTTGTATTTCCAGTCCCTAGTTTGGGTATTTGGTACCTACATTTTATACACTTAAACAAAAAAATATTGTGTTTATCAGGTATTAGATCATGGGGAATCAGACAAGTCTTGCAGTCAATGTGAAAGCTGTTATAGCAGCATTTTTTCGAACTCCGCATGGTAGAGAAGACTGTGTATGCCATGGCATCTAATGATTTACAAGGATATGGTCAAGGTTATATTGTCCCAGAAGAGCAAAACTTGATTGGAATGACCTAATGTTCTTGACACATCACCTCCTAAATGCAAGAATATGAAGTAGTGGCCGATCACTCTAACAGGCTTCAGGTTTGTTGATCAAGACATCAAACAATAACATTTGTAATATTAAAATTCTACAAAATGATTATACCTTCTTTTGTTTTTTGACAGGGAAGCCGTTGAATTTGTACTAATATCGCCGAGTTCTAGTTTGGGTATTTGGTACCTACATTTTCATAAATTTATCTATACATTATATTCTCATCGAGAAACTGTCTAAGGTTGGCTCTGTACTCATCAATATAATTGAAGATATATGTGCTATGTTATCACTTTCATGCAATAACAAAGAAGTTCATCCTAGTCTGTTAAGGTATGTAATATGCTAAAAATTTAAAAAATTGAAATAATGTCTGCATAATGTTAGCCTTAGTATTGACTATCAGAAAACCTAATAAAAGCCCTGCAAATGTACCCTATAAATGAATTCAGGGTTGTTTAACTATACTACCTTTTCAGGACTATATTATGTAAAAGAATTGCAAAATAAAAGTAGATTTATAAATAAAGAGCCTAACAGATCTCATAAAACTAACCTTTGTGAAATGTTTTTATTTTGACTTATATAAAGCTATTCTAAATTAAGATTCCAATATGGACAGAATTTGTAAGTGTGGTGCAAGTTCAAATAAAAATACAAATTAAAACCAAGATTTGCAGGGACCTATAAAATTTACTTTTAGAGATTAATATTTTTATAATTATTAATTTCTAAAAGTAATGTTTCAATCTCTCACTTGACTTATAGAAATTGCAGCTTTTGAACAACAAAATCAGGAGTACTGATTAGTAGTGTAGGATCAACTAAGCAGCTTCCTGTCTTCTAAGCAGCTTCCTGTCTTTTTCTTTCTAAAAGACATAAAGCTGCGTGTGGTGTTTACTTAATTTAGGTTGATACTGTAATCCCACATTGTCATTCCATGCAACACGCAGCATCCTAATTCTATTTCAAGTGAAACACGACAATATAAGCTTAACGTTTATATAAGATCCTGCCAACTTGCAGAGCAAGCGGGATGATTAAGTATAGTTGATTCACATACCGCATATGTAAAAGGAAAGATTTTTCTTCCTCCTCTTTTGGTCAAGGTAAACCCAAAGTGTTGATATCTCTGCTTGAATTTAATAGATATATCTGTAGCCCTTTAAATCATATCAATGACATAATTTTTATAATTTGACTTGTATAAGATAAGATAGTAATCACTTTTGTTCATACCACAATGCTTTCTCTCTTGGATATATTAGTGCTCCCGGCCGGTGGGCTACCTGGAGCTTAGAATTCACAAAGCTGGTCACGACTACATTATGTAAAATAATTGCAAAATTAAAGTAGATTTAATAAAGAGCTTAACAACATATGGTAAACTAACCTTTGTGACCTGGTCTCATTTTGACTTATATAAAGCTATTCCAAAATAAGATTCCAATATGGACAGAATTTGTAAGTGCCCTACTAGTTTAAATAAAAATACAAATTAATAACAAAGATTTGCAGAAAGCTAAATTAAATTTCTCTTATAAAATCCACATTAATAGGAAATTAAACTTTAAGAGTGTTGACTGGACCCATGAGACTATTTATAAATTAAGTTATAAATAAATTAAAAAAGAAACCCATCAGTTATCCTTACAGACATTGTGGAAAAAATGGTCAGAATAAAAGTAAGTAGCGAAGCCTCATAGTAAAGGAGACAGAGGAATATGAATCCCTAGTAAGCGTTCCTCAGAGACATTTTTTCTAAACAAGATTCAGTTATTCCAGAATATGCATCTGCTTTAGAAAACTGATATGCAAATTGTATATGACTGAAAAACAATTTTCAAGATACATGCATTAGGATCCCATAATCAATTAATTTATCTAACACTCTGTGAAGATAATGAACACATACAATAATGCTCTTGACGGACATAAGAGCAATTTGTATTTACTATAAACTAAAAATTTTATGCAATAATTTGTAAATTCCATTATGTTTTAATTTATATCTTAGTTGTAAACTTTAATTCTAATGAAATAATTTAGAAGCATACCATTCATACTTGGCGATCAATCCATAGTCCTTCAACATGGTTATTAGGTAATAATCAACATCCACAACGTGGTTTCCATTTGAATTTGGAAAACCAATTGAAAAAGGAGACTTTTCATCAAATTGGTCATACTCATCCTCGTCTTCAACATTTTCAATACAAAGAATACGTCTCTTACTTTGAAGAACAATAGACCACTTTGAATCAATAGGGTCTCGGATATAAACACTTACTTCACAATACCAATATAAAATGGGTTATCTTCATGACCATTAGGGCTAAAGTCTACCAAATTAAATCCTAACTCATCAGACCGCGCACCACATTTATTGTCAACCATTGACATTTAAAAGAGAAATATTGAAAATCTCTTTAGCCGAGCTGCCAGATTTCTTCAATTACTCCATAGTATGACTACTTCACATCTCGTGATGCACTATCTTTACCTCTACCGAATTCTGTTGACAAAGCTTCTACTTATATGCCACTGTTCTGCATAGTACTTTTGGCATCTTGACATTGTGTGTAGATAATGTATCCATTAACATCATTATAACATTCATAAGATCTCACACGAATGTCAGGGCCATATGCCAACCATTTTAATGTATTTGATATGGCATCATGTCTTTGTGACAAGTGAGACTTTACCTTTTCTTTAAACATCGAATAAAAGAATGATTGTGTTCATTTGTAACCCACTTCCCACTCTTAAAGGATGCATTTGCCGAATCAAGGCTATGTGTTTCTTTAAGTAAGGATAAACTTCAGTCATGTGTTGTAGGAAAAATAGATGTGCTCTATCGCACAATTCAGCACTAGGAGTGATCATTTTATTTCCCAACGTACCTTGACCTTCGAGTCTTCCCTCATGACGAGATTTAGGAATTCCGACTGGATCAACAGAGCTAAGTACTCAGTGCAAAATTCCACAATCTCTTCAAACGAATATCCTTAAATAATGCCACCTCCGGCCGATACCGATTCCAAACATATGCTTTCAGGATACACAAGAATCTCTCAAATAGATAAATTTGCCGAAATATAACGGACCACATAATTTAATCTCTCTCACCACGTGAATAACTAAATATACCATAATATCAGAAATGCAAGAAAATTCATAATAAGTAACCATAATATCGGCTTGCAATGTATCCAACATCATGGGATCAATCACCTTACCGCATATAGCATTAAAGAAAAAACATAATTTTTTTATGACCAATCTCACCTGCTTCGGCAATATCCCTTGAATGGAAATCGGTATAAATGTTGCATTAACAAATAACAATCATGTGATTTTAACCCTACCAATTTCAATCTTTCATCGATACAAGCCTTTAAATTTTTAAGAATACCCTGATGGAACCTTAATACCTGATAAACACTCACCAAAGCTAATTTTCTCCTTTCTAGACAAAGTATAACATGTCAGAGGCAAATATGAACATTTTCCGGATATATGTGGTTCTAGTTCTTTTCGTATTCCCATATCTTCCATGTCTAATCTTGCTTTGATCCATCCTTTATCTTTTCAGGTATATTCAACAATGTCCCAATAATGCTTTCATAAACATTTTTCTTAATATGCATAAAATAAGAGAGTGTCTAACCTATAAGTGTTCCTAATATGGAAGATCCCAAAAAATAGATCTCTTCTTGCATAATTTGATTTCGTTGGGCTTTTTATAATGTTTCCCTAGTACAACTTCAATATCTTTGACCCGATCAAAAACCTATTTCCAGATAAAGGAAAATGAGCAACTTCAGACTCGGTATTTCCATCGAAAGACTTTTTATTTTTCCGATAAGGGTGATTACTATAAAGAAATGCTCGATGATCCATATATATTTTTTTCTTTCAATTTTTTTAAGCGTCGATCAATCATACCCTCTTAACGAATTGGACATGCTTTAGCTGCTTTTACCGTGTACCTTGAAAGGTTTCCATATGCAGGAAAATTATTTATGGTGCAAAATATCATGGCACTTAAAGTGGAATGAGATTGACTATAAGCATCATAATCTGTTGCACCTTCATCCCATAAGAGTTTTAAGTCTTGAATAATCGGCTAAGATAAACATCTATGTTATTCCCCACTTCCTTGCGAGCTAAAATTAGCAATGTCAACATTATGTACTTACGCTTCATGCATAATCATGGAGGCATATTATAAACAGTCAAAAGAACTGGCCATGTGCTATGATTAGAGCTCATAGTGCGATATGGATTCATGCCATCTGCACAAAGTCCAAGCCGTAGATTTCTAGGTTCCTCCCTAAATTCTGAAAACTTTCCATCAATGATTCTCTATTGTGGAGAGTCACCAGGGTCTCTAAGCATCCCATCATATTTTTTCCCTTCTACATGCCACCTAAGAAGCTTTGCATCTTTTGCATTCGCAAAGAGGCGTCTGAATCGCTGCACATAGGTAAATACCACATTACTTTAGCATGAGGCCTTTTCTTATCCTCTTTACAAGAATTACTACCCCGACGCTTGTATCTATATGCACCACACTTGGGGCATATGTCTAAATCTTCATGCTCATTTCGGAATAGCACACAGTCATTCGGACAAGCATGTATCTTTTTTACATTCATGCCCATGGGACACATTACCTTCTTTTCCTCGTAGGTAAAAGAAGGGAGTGTGTTACTCGTAGGAAGTATATCTCCTAAAAGTTGAAATATCTTTGTAAAACTCTTATCACTTTAATTATGCTTAACTTTTAGCTTACACAATTTCAAGGTTGTTGAGAACCTAGTAAATTGATCCTTACACCCTGATACAGAAGTTTCTTGGAATTTCCAATCAAATTATTAAGGATGTCTTGTTGGTGCATGAAATGATCTTCCATATCTTGTATCATCTCATGTATCCTATCATTCTCCACGTCTTCTTCGTCATACTCACCATACTATCCTCCTCCCTTCCATGTTTTGTACCCGAGGTCCTAGTAGAGTGTACTTCTTCACCATGCCAAATCCACTTCACATAACCCTCTTTAAACCCACGACGAAAAAGATGATTCCGGACTGTATCAACATTACTGTACTTTTTAAAATTATTACAATCGCTAAAGGGACATAAGATCATTTGTTCTTTTCTCTCTTCGTTCTTCTTTTTTTTTCAAATATAAAATCACGCACTCGACAAAGTCATTAACACCATTAATATAGTCAGCGGTTGCACGCGAAATTTTGTACATCCATGTACTGTGGTCCATGATAATTTACTACAATAGCGCAACAAAGGGCATAATTAAATTATATGATCATTAATATTTAGTACTATTTACCAAATTATTTGCATTATTATGGTCTAAATTCTAGATTTTAAATGTAAGGTTGACAAAGTTTAATCTAAAGTCATACGCATGTATTCTAAAATTATAGATTCTTTCGGTCTAAAATATAAGCTCACTATTACTAGGAATTAGGTATGATTTTTTCTTTATAGTGGGTTATTATTTTAGATACAATTTCCTAAAAGCCACAACAACACAGTTTAATAACATGTTAGTTAAAGTCAAACTTGCTATTTTTATAACTTAATTCAAATTAGATTAATGAGAGCATCATCCTAATCACCATTAAAGCACAACCAAAAAATAATTATTATTTATCACACTAAAAAATCAACAAATAAAACAACCAAAATTAAATTAAAAACCAACAAAAATTGAACATTAATTTTTTTAAAAACCAACAAATTTATATATTAAATTAATATCCCTTTCAAACAAAGATTAGCAACCACATTAAATCTAATCTATAATGTTATACAAATAACAATAAAATTATAGAAAATTACTAGAACCAAAATATAACAAATTTAAAAGCTTTTTAAATGTGAAATTTTTCGAAACCTAAAATAGTCTAGAGATCTCATTCATAGTAAGATATGAAACATGATTTAACAGTTGGAAATATAAATTTGACAACAAATAAGAACCCCATCAAAAACCTAAACATAGATTATTGATGTCAAGAATCAAACAGTAAAGATACATGTTATTCCCCTAACAATACAACAATAATTTCAGAAGGAGGATTGAATGTAATTCCGGCTTCTTTTTCAAGATTTTAAAAACTGTTCTTACTTGATAATATATAAGTGTTTGATTTACAGAGTGCGGAATAAGTGATTTATATGAATCAAACCACAAAGTAATAAAAACAGAATTTTTTTAAAACTTTCTTGTGGATTTGAAAGTATCCACCAAATATATATATATATATATATATATTTATATATATCGAATGAGAACCCTGTGAAGCTCGAATGGCTCACAGCTTCTTACAAGTAGAAGAACTAAACTTACAGAGAAATGTTACAGAATACAGCTTAAAAATGTTTCTCTGAAAATGTGTGTGCTTAGTTAGTTGCTTGTTGTTCTACTAGTTACACTTGATTTATATATCATCAAGTTTACATGATAATAAGACAAGATATATAACAAAACATATCTAGTCTAACTCCATGCTACTTCACTACTCTATACCAACATCTTTGAATATCTTCATAATAGCATGGAAATGGTAATACTTCTTTGTTCTCAAATTCCTGCTAAATAGGCTGCCACATTCCTTTTGCAAACACCCAATACATGTTACTGTTGTCACTGTCAACAGATATTTGAATTTTATCATCCGCCGGGTACATGGTTGTCATCCGTTGGATGGCTTTGTTGATTATCCGTCGGGTAGCTTTGTTGATCATCCGTCGGGTAGCTATTTGTCACTTTACTCCATTTCACTTATGCAGAATTACAAGACATCTCATATTTACAATTAATCAACCTATTCTGCATATCTACTAGTTGTCAACATGACTCTTATGCTCCTACAGAATCTACACAAGGTTGTTTGCAGAAATGTGCTACAATACTTATTATTACATAAGCTAATCACTCGATGGATGTCAAATTATCATCCGTCGGGACTATATTGAATCATCCGTCGGGACTATATTTGATCATCCTGTTTGGTTCTGAGGCATAAAACGCAGCGGATAAACGTAAATAAAACAAAAAATTTTGAAACCCAAAAACAGGATCCATGTATAATTGTGGGCAGATTATGGAGATAACGAATCATACATTTCAAGAGCCTGACTTTCACGAACTCAACGGAGATCCTAGCTATCACGCTTTGTGTCTACCTCTCGGAGAAATACCTCTATGGTATAAACACAAGCACTTCCAAGAACGTCTCACGAACTTGACTACGGAATGGATATACTAGCCTCTTTCTTGACGATCCGAAATTGCCTCTGCCTCTCTTTGCTGCTAGGGTTTTTCTTCAAAAACGTACCCCCTCTTTAACCTATCATTATCTATTTATAATGGCTGATTAAAAAGGCCCATAACAGCAAAGCCCAACCCTAGTAGGTGTTGGATTAAATAATAAAAATGAATTTCTATTATTTAATTAATAACTAAGTCATACTTAATTATTATGGGCAAAAACATTCCTTTTAATTCGAATTTATATTATCTCAATTAAGTCTTACTTAATTATAATAAAATTCGAATAATCATCAATTAATATAAATCCATAATTTAAATTAACTATTCCATTAAGTGCTCTATATGTGCGACCCTATAGGCTATTATTTAATTGCCAATAATTTATTCTCTAATAAAATTATAAACAATGAGCGGTATCTAGTAATACATCATTGTTACCCAATTAAACGATAATTAAATCGTGATTAGATAAAACCTTTCATGATTACTATTTTTCGTGTAATATAATCCCTTTAACCATACAAATTATAGATTAAACTCGAGGCCTGTATCTAGTCATCCTCTTCAACATTTAATCCGGGTTTACTTGATCCATGAGTAGACTATCAAGACAAATAATTATTTGAGCATGGTCATGCTTTTATAATCTCACTCAATCAAGAGGCTAATAATATCTCTCCTAATTATAGGAGGGTTAAATCCTTTATCTATCATTCATATTTCTCATATGACTCATGATATACCCGATGTCCACTTTTATCATCACCCGATCAAAAGTAACTTTTAATGTAGTCAAAGTATATTAATCCTCGTATAGAAATATAATGATTTCAAGTCAAAGGATCGTTACACCAATATCACTGTGAGTCTTTCTTATGACTTTAGTAAACATGAAGAATCTCACTGTGGGTCTGTCTAGTACCATGTACTCTCACATGTACCTATGTATTGACTTTAGTATCCCCATACTTATAACCAATGAGATGTGGTTATCTTGTCAAACAACATACTAGTCTATCTATGTATTATTATTGTCCTATATAATAATACTCGACTTGGGACCTTTAAGAATATGATATATTATATAATCTCAAGTTCAAGTCATTTACTTAAACTCTACAATTTGTATCATGATTCTAAGGACATTTATTATGCTAACAAAATATCGCAGTATATAAGGTCATAATAAATATATTTATTGAATGATCAACTGACATAAAGATTTAAAAGAATAATGTATTGCCTCTAGGGCACCTACACTAACACATCCGTCGAGTGCTAGAAATTTCACTAAGTTAAATCTACTATGGTATTTTGTTTAATTTATGATCAAGTTCACAACTTATTCCTAACAATATATGAAGCCCACCGAGAGAAATTAGCATAGCAAGAATCGGTATACATACAAACCAGTCACATAGATAGAAGAGAGAAAAGGGAGGGAGAGTGAGGGAGAAAGAGAGATAGAGATACATGAATCCTAGAGACAGAAATTAGCATTGAGAAAATGGGTATACATACAAACCATTCACATACATAGAAGACAGAGGATGGAGGGGGAGGGAGAGAGAAAGAGAAAGAAAGATTACCAATTACAACTAGAAGAAAGGAGATGATATGAACCGAGCTAGGTAAAACGGCTGAAAAATAAAAATATGACACAAATATATTAGCGTGTATACATGTATATATATAATCCTATCAAAACTCAAAGGTAAACAATCAATTACAAGATGAATTAGGATTCAAATAGAAGAATTACAATTATTCTCTTAACTGAAATCGGATTGAAAGATTACTTGTGAGATGAATTAGTTTCTCGCGTATGTTTTAGGGAAGAAGAGAGTGGATTGACTCATAACTACTAATTACTATAATTTTAAAATTTCATTTTCTCCATTTTTTAATAAAACTAATATAGTTTTTTAATTAATATATGTCGGATTAAAAAATACGTCATATATGATGTTATCTTATACGTCGGGTGTCCAAAACTCCGTCACATATATATATCAATTATATGTACTAACTTTATACGTCGGTTAATAAACATGACGTAAATTAAGTATTTATATGTCAGGTAAAATGGAACCGACGTATATGTATTAAATATATATTGGGTTTTTTATAAGATGACATAAAAGGTACCCACAAAACCTTAATATGCGTCGCCATTTTAAAATATGACGTATAAACAGTTATTTACATTATATTTTTTCAAGTACAACGTAAAATCTCCGACGTAAAAAATCAATTTTGTACTATTGCATTTTTATTCTACATTTCTAACGGTTAGAATAATCCGCTAGGTCTTTAATACATCGCTTTAATTCTTTGATATGCCTAACACCTACTAATCCATTATGAGATTTTCCTTTTCATATCCGACCACCAATATTCCTCTTTAAATTTTTGTATATTTTGACACTTCCTTAAAAGATTGAATACTTAGAATTATGAGTTTCCTATAGAATCTCATTCTTTAATTTTGGTACTTGTGGCATCCAAGTTCTTGAAGAACATCTTAGAATATTGTTATCATTCTTCTGAGTGCATAACCTTCCTCATACTAAACTGTTAACATTCTGATCCATTATCCTCTCTTGACATCTCTTTATCATTTCTAATAATTCTGGCTGAAAGGTCATACTATACACTCTTGCTTCTTTTGGATTTTAAATTCGGACATCTAATTCTAACTTCTAAAATTCCATAAATAACTCTTCTGGTGCAATCAACATATTCACTTTTTCCTTTTTTCTTATAGTGTTATCACTACATTAGCTTTTCCTCATGAATACATGCTTCAAACACTTATGGTCCATATAAACCTCACACCTTTCTCCAAATAGATAATATTTCCAAATCTTCAAAGTGAATACTATTACTGATAGTTCCAAGTCATTAGTAGGATACTTCTGCTCCTGAGGTTTCAGTTGTCTAGATGCATGTGCAATAACTTTATTGTATTACATCAAAACACAACCTAATCCCTTATGAGAAGTATCATTATAGATTACAAACTCTCCTTGATCATCTCGAAGTGATAAAACAGGTGTCGTGATCAATCTTTTCTTCAATTTCTGAAAACTTTCTTCACACTCCATAATTCCATATAATCTTTTCACTTTTCCTAGTAAGCTTTGCCAAAAGTGTCACAAATTTTCGATAATATTCTGCCAATACTAAAAACTTCTCACTTTTGTTGGTACTTTTGGTATTTCCCCATTCATAGTAACTATATTCCTTGCTGGATCCACTTTGGTTCCTTAATCATTTTGAATTAAACTTCATGTAACCAAAACTCACCCTTTGACATCTTAGCATACAAATTTTTCCTTCTCAGAATTCCAAAAACTATAGTTAAATACTTTGCATGGTCCTCCGTTGACTTCGAGTAAATCAAAATATCATCTATAAACACAAATATAACTTATCCAGATACTCTTTAAAGATTCTATCCATCAAGTTTAAATGTTGGTGTATTGGCCAACCCAAAAGATATTATTAGAATTTCATAATAACTGGACTTAGTTCTGAAATCCGTCTTTGGTACGTCCTCAGGTTCGATCTTCAATTGATGACACCCAAATCTTAAATCAATCTTAGAAAATATTTTTCTTCTTTCAACTAATTAAACAAATAGTTAATTCGAGATAAAAGATACTTGTTCTTGATAGTAAAATTATTGAGTTTTGGCTAGTCGACATATAATCTCATTATTCCATCTTTCTTCTTGACAAATAATACCAGTGCACCACATGGGGACATACTGGATCTAATCACTCCGTCTTTGAACAATTCATGCAATTGTTTTGCCAACTCTTTCACTTTATTAGCACCTTTCTATACGGGGCCTTGGATACTGGTTTCGTTCCAGGTGCTAAGTCGATCACAAACTCAATTTTTCTATAGAGAGGAAGTACTGGTAACTTTTCTGGAAACACGTCTAGAAACTCATTAATTAATATAAATATTCATGTTTTGCTTGCTCCTGACTTTTATTTATCACATAATTACTATAGTGCTCACATTTTTGCCACTGTAACCTTTTAGTTTGAATCATCGTTAACAACTTCTTTACTTTCCTTCGACCTCTAAACATCATCACATTCTCATCTGGCGTCTTCAGAATTATCGTCTTATCACTAGAGTCTATCTGAGCATCATACTTAAATAGTCAGTCCATTTCCTAGAATAATGTCAAATTCTCTTATCTTAAATGGTATGAAATTAGCATGACCTTATTGCCATAAATTTCAATTTCACCATTAATACACACTTGGTTACCATATACATATTCTTGATTTATATTCCTTCAGTCATAATCTTATTTAAAAATTCAATTTATCAATAAAATACTGGGAAACAATAATCGAGTTGCTCCCGGATCCACTAATATTTTAGCACATAAAGAATTCACAGTAAGCATACCCGTCGTCGCATCCGTATTCCAAATAACATTTTCACAAACCTATCATAATCTCTTACTTTTGGGGACTCATTCACTTTCAGAGTAAATCCCACGATTCTTTGTATATCACTGACTAGGGCTGGTGATTCACAATCCTTGCCATATGCCCGGAGTTTTCACACTAAAAGCATGTAAATCCAATGATTGGAACTTTGTCCGCTTAGTTCTTGGTAGGCTGATTTTGTTTGGAAAACTTCCTTAAAGAACAACAGTGCAACAAAATAATTAGAAGGATTCGTATTTCAATAAATTTATAATTGAAAAAGAAAGAATGAGTAATGATTAATATAAATGAGATAACCAAATTGGTACTTAAGATGACCAGTCTTTCACACCATATGACATACAGTACATGATTAGGTGACGTCCCACTACACTCTTCGTCATTCTGACAAAGAGTTTAAAAGAAAGAAAATATATTTGTGGAATTAGGAATTCTTGTTTGTAGCACAATAATCTAAAAGGTCTTGGTTTAGTTTGAAGTGACATATGATATATATTAGTTGTTTATTATGCCGATAACTAAATTAAGATTAAAGAGGTTGTTTTAAATTGAGATTTCAACGTGACAACCAAATCCTCTCACCATGGATTTGTAGGAGTTATAGACTTTGTAAATATTTCATCATATACTTGTATCAAAATTTATAATTAGGGTATTAGCTCATTTGACAAGTAACATTCGTGAAATACCGTGGTTACTCACCACTGCTAAACCTAAAGATGAGTAATTGTCTAGGATATATATATATATATATATATCATTTTGGTTTTGTTTAAATCAGTTTAGTTGGAATGTAAACTGAAACATGACCGTCAAATCGATTCGGTTTTGTTCAGATATGATTTAATTGATTCAATTTTTGTCAATATTTTTCACTTTCGGTTGAGTTTAGCTTTTATTAATTTTTTTGCTCAACCGTTTATTCATAAGTATTTACTGATTTTGGGATTTTTTTTAAATTTAACGTAGTTAAACTCATTTCATACTCTTGTCTAAAAATGTGTTTTTTTTCAAAGTCAACTGTTTCTTTAACTAATACTTTATAATAAAAATTATTTTATTTACATTTAATAACTGACATTAACAACAATATATATAAGACAAACTTAAGATTAGATTTGTGATGAAATGACATTAACTAAATGTTCTTTTGATGAATTCATAGAGTTTAAGTAAAAATAAAGCCAATTAAATTCTGGAAATAGTACAACAAGAGGAGCTAAAAGTGTTGAGAAATGGATAGTTCCCAGTGATGGACAATTGATGCTTTCGAGTTGAGTAGAGTTAACTAGTTTAAAGCATGCATGTTGTTGCGTGCTAATAATGCATGACCACTTCTTGCGAGGCAAGAATATGAGGATGGAATCTAAGGTTTGGAAGCTGTAGCAATTAGGGTGCACAAGGCTTTATTTTGGCTTTTTGAAATGCAAACTCAATAAGTTACTATCGATAGATACTTGTTAATGGTGGTGAATGTTATTAAGAGGAATATTACTTATACCAGCTTGAGGTTGGTCCCATTCTAGAAACCTGTAAGTCAGCTTTTGATTAAAATTCTAAGTATTATATAGCTCAGATTAAAAAGTTAGCAAACAAATGATCACATCATAAGAATCGGGTTCCTTATATACTGAATAGTTATAATGTTTTTGCCTATTCTCGGCATAGTTTGTTACATACAACCATGTGTAATTTATATGAAGGTTTATTGAGATTTTTATTTTAAAAAAAAAAGAATCACCAAGTGAAGCTCAAAAAAGCCGAGGCATATGATACAAAACTAAACCTAAATAGGCAAACCATATTTGACCCAAAAATTTTATTCAACTATTTTCAAGTAAAAGCATATCATGAAATTGAAATTTGTAAGGATAAGTTAACAAATATAAAAGCCCATGTACTGATTTACACTAAAATAGTGCTTGATAAATTAAATACTAATAACATTTTTACGGTATCTAACTTTTACGAGTAGAATATAGGTTTTGCCTAACGAGTTTGAATTTGAATTTTTTCTTAACAAGTCATGTAAAATTCTCTTACATAGCGAATTTTGTATAACAATATTTTGGGAGTTTGCTGGCATCATATAGCAGAATATGGATATTTTTCTAAGAATACAAAGAACACAAGATGGATTTGGATGGATGTTACGACCGACCTTGTTGATTTGATACTCGGATGCTAGATAATATATATATATATATAAATATATATATTCTCTCAAATACAAATTATTTTTCAACCTAAAATAAGAAACCTACGTACCTTGTTTATAAGGATTCAAGACACACGTAGTTCTTTGAAAACAAGTTACATATAGATATTTTAGGGTTTCGTTCCGTCTATCAAAGTCAAGACCCAATAGTCGTGAAGATTATCTGAGGGAAGCTGAAGTTATCATGATTTGAGGCATGAGGCTACAAAACTATAAGGAGGCGAAATTCTGTCATGAGTAGGCGTGAAGACACCTTTGTCCTCACATGTGATCCTTAAATACCTTTGAACGCATTGCGGCCTTTTAAAAGTACTGATGTGACCCCTCCCATAGGAGCTTTCACTATGAGCCTTTATTTTTAATTTATAAAAACATGATGACGATATGCCCGTTAGAAGTAGGACTCACTATTTTTCAATATACCTGAGGTGGTCCCAAGCGAGTTGGCCTGTAAGTCTTCAAATATTAATTAATCTTCAAAGTGATATTAGAGGTCATGAGGCGACCTCTAGGGATTGATTGATGCATAGGGTAATAGCGAAATCTCTCATCACTAGTCATCCTTTGAAGAAGTGTAATGTACACTACTATAAATTTAAATTTAGAATACAGCACTTGTATAGCATTTGTATTTATATGCTATACAAGAGAGATGCTTATATAGCATTTTTTATATAAATGCTATGCAAGAAATAATTTAAAATTTAAAAATAAATAAAAAAATACGACCATAGCGTTTTATCTGCTATCTAAGGGGTCGTTTGGTTCGTTGGATGGTATCGGGTTAAGCTAGTATGGGTTTGGAACTTGATACTTGATATCACATGTTTGGTTCAAAATAGGATGAGAACATATCTCGTTGATAAACTAATTGGAATCAAGAATCAAAAGACATTTAATTATTATTTTTTGTTAATTAATTATTTTAATATTAAAATCTAAAAGTATACACGATCACTTGACAATCATAATTAGTAAGGCTAAAAATATAATTTTTTTGAAAAATATCTAAGGCTAAAGATATTTTTACAAATATATTATAATTTTTAAAAAAAATTGCAAAAATACTTTTTTATTTAAAAAAATGCTATTTTCCAATTTTTTTACGAAAATACTGTTTAATGCACTTGATTCAATTAGATGCAATTTTCGACGAATTTATGCCACTCCATGTAAGCTCAAATGCAACAAAAAAAAATTGATTCAACTAATTGTATGTCTGCTTGATTTTGGTTGATTCTATATTTTTGCCAAAAAAATTAGAAGATAATAAAATTGCTAAAAGAAATAAATAAAAAAAGCTAGTATTTTTGATAATTTTTCTTACTAAAATATGAGTTTATAAATATTTTTACGTAGTATTTAAAAAAATTAAATATACATTCACATTTTTTATTCATCAATATTAAAACTAGAGCTAAAAAAAGAATTATACTTTAGTTAAAAAGAAAGACTAGAGAAAATAATAAAAATGATACCCAAAAGTTTGATTTAGCTCATATCCACTTATTCACATGTGTTTCTAAACCCCATACCTCATGGGTTTCAGGAATGGGTTTTAAAACAAAAAAAATTTAACCAAACACATGGTATGGGTTTTATCCATTCCAACCCCATACCTCATACCCAGATTTATTGAAACAAACACCCCCTAAGATGCAACCTATATAGCATGTATACAGCTGCTATGTAAGTAACTGTATTTTAAGTATTTATTTTTATTTTTTATTTAATTTTGAACGCTACTAAAGCTTTTGTACAAACGTTATACAAGTAAATGTCTCCTAAGGTAAAATTTTATTTTTATATCTTTGATAACGCATCCCAAATACAGAGGGTTTTTGTATGTCTATAAAGTTTATCGAGAGCTTCTCAGGTATGGTAAAGGGGTTCAATTCACGTCTATTAATATGAGTAATCTGACCGGGGAGAGATAGAAGAGAGAGCAATTGAAGGTGTCTATAAATTCGTTACTTCTAGTCTTCATCAACAAAGCATCGAAGAATTTAATTTGAAGCCTTCAACGATCACTTTGCCTTCATCGAACTAATCTCAAATCGAATTGTGAGTTGTTAATTTTGTTGGTTTTTTCAATTGGGTTCCTCCCAAATTGCGTGGTATTTAATTTTGGGGGTTTCAATTGCTTCTTCCTAACTTGGTAGGTTTCAAGTTTAGGATTTTAATTTGGAATTACAGTTTTTTTCTTCACTTGCCCTGTTTTGTGCTTTTTTAGTAGCTTGGATTCTTATTGTTTTTGTTTATGACCTGTTTTGGGAGTTCAAATACCTACTTATAGCAAGAGTAATGTAAAAATATGATTTCTAGTAATAATAAAATGTTTTATATTTCGTAGAAAGAATATACTCTGTCTAGTCAACTACAAATTGGTTTATCTATGGGTCCATATACAAATTCATTTTGCACATAATGAGTCTGATTATATCTGTAAATTATTGGTGGCCAGGGAGAAGGAATGAACAAGAAATATAAACACTATACACAGTGACTGACTTGTAAGTTACCAGAACTATAATTCATATTTTGTTTGAACGCGGGCCTTACTATTATTTTTAGAGCATAAATGATCTGATATCTGATAGTATTCTGTAATACTTATTAGAGCCTTCACGTTTAGTGGATTTACAGTATGGACTTCATTTTCTTATCTGTTAATACATTCGGGCATATCATTTATCTACTACCTTGAAGTGTTTGTGACGGTTCCATCTTTTTGTAACTTCCGAATATAAGGTAGCACAAACAATGCAAATACTGCTCATGTATTGCGATAATATCACTGGGGTAGGAGGGTCCAAGATTGCATATATTCAGCGTTGCTATCCTCACCGTGCAAGAGAGCATGGGCCTAAAAGATGAGATCACTGTGGAAATTAAAGGGAACTCAGCACAAGTTCAGGCTGCTCAGTATCTAATTCAGGTATATACTTTCTTTTTTTGTTATTATAATATATTTGGCATGCTACTATCTTTATTCAGTATATTAGTGCACCGTTGAAGTTACAATACTATGGCTGTGTTTATTTGAAGAGAATGGAATGGGGATGAAATTTTTTGAACAAATGAGAATGAAAAGATATAGGAGGGAATAATGAACAAATTTTAGTGATTAAAAATTAAAAATATTGCCCCCATAAAAGACTATAAATTCCATTTTAGGTCAAATTAGTTGATTATTTTGACTGCTAATAAATTTGGAGTGCTAAAACTAAATGTTACTTAAATAAAATAAATGGTCTTGTAGTTCTGATTTTTTAAAACTACTGCATTTGTTGCACTGGCATTAAACACCTTAATATAATTTCTAAGATTTTAATTCTATGTAAAACTAGTGGGTGTCTACATAAAAATGGTGGTAAATAATTTGTGAGTATGTGAAATTATTTTAAATTAATGGGACTACAGTCTATAGTTACTATCCTTTTGGTTTTCGAGCTTTTAGCTAATGCTTCAAAATTAAAGACTTAGTCGGATTATACCATGTAGCGGTAGCTTCTATAATTTCAATTTCTTAGGCCTAACATAACTTAATATTGGTTTCCTTCAGTTAATTTGAATGTATGGTAGAGAACCTTGTTAAAAGTTTATACTGATGTACTATTGGATGGGGAAATCCCAAATATGAAGAGTCAAGACATAATGGGAGTTGAATTTTATTCTAATATTCAAATATTAAAATTTTTAAGCCACGTGGTGACTAATTCTTTTTGTTTTACGAGATGCCCCGTATGCACGAGTATTCGGAGAGATGTATATGAAGTATTAGTACATACATACTGCAAGAGAGAGGTTCAACTATTAAGTTGGAAAATTGTACACAAGTATTACCTTTTATTAATTCTGGAATTAATAAAAGGGTAGTTTATCTTGTTATAATGATTGATATACTGATCATTTTACCGTAGTACAATACATATTTAACAAAGTTCATTTTTTAAGAATTCCAGAGTGTAGTCTAGTTCATTTTTAGCTTAAATATTTGGAAGTGAAGTTAGTGTAATTTTTGTAGACTTATAATAGGATCAGCTTATGGTAGAATAGGCCATTGGCTCTTCGTTTATTCAGAAAATAGCCTATAACTTGTAGGTATTGTTTTTTGATGAAAATTCAAGTTGATTTGGTTTTTCAAGGAGGTTTCTAAGCTGAGTTTAAATCATGGTGGAACCTCAAATCAGTCTTTTGCTGTTGTGAATTTTTTTATATAGTTTTAAGTCCAAGTTTGAGGTTTTTGATACTGGTGGGAATTCAGAGTTACGTAGATACATGTGTGTATTATATTTATGGCAGTAATCATGAGTGTACGAAAACATTTATAATGTGAACATTGCTTCTTTTGTAGGATGAAGACAGTTGGTTGATGAACGTGGTGTTGCTGAGCAAATGCTTGCTTTTGTTTAAGATAGATTAGTGTATAGATACATGATGTTGCTAGTAACGCAACTAGCCTCATTATGTCTCGATGTTTCCCCTTATTTAGTAGCTGAAATTTTATACTAGGTATGAAGAGGAATGTGATACATGAATGTGATGTAATGGTACATATTTCCTTCTGGCTTTGTAAAGTAAATGTGTTGATCAACAATTTGTACTGAATGGTGTGCTTTTTAAAAGCAGTTGTTATTTTTGATTTAATATTTTGTTTGTTTGACTTCGGCATATTAATTTTTCACTCATCTTATGCAACTCTTGTTATTGTCAATTTATTATTGTAATCATAGAATTATTTGTGGATATTATAGCTAAAAAAAGGCAGTAAAATGATCAAAATTAAAAAAGGGTTTGGATAGCGCTTTGAGAAGTGTTATGTAAGTAGTGCTATATAAAAGTGAAAAGACTTGCATAGCGCTTCTTAACATGCTATAATATATCCCGAAGTTACGTAACACACACTTAAATAACACTTATGGAAGTGCTATCTAAGCCACCCGCACTTGCATAACGTTAAAAAAAGTGCTATGTAAACCACTTGCACTTACATAGCACTGGCTTGCATAGCACTTGAAAGTGATATCCAAGTGCAAAATTAAATGCTATGCAAGCTCAAATATGTAGTAGTGTACTTCAAATATGAAAAGGATACGGCTTATTGGTAAGCGTGTCGATGAGGCATGTTCTATATATTGGCTTACATATCTTATACGCCATTATGTTAGATATTGAGTGTAATGAAATATAACACAGACGGGATGAATGTGTTTCTTTGGATTTTTATTTTCTTTGAAAGTGTTTGGTTTATAAATGAACAAAGCATATACGAACTTGTAGAGAAAAAATGTTTAACTGTAAACACACAAATAAAATAACAAAAACATAATTGATTGTCTTAATTAAATTTATTTTACTACAAATTTGTCTTCTTGAAAATTAGAAATGAACTACAAATCTTTAGAGAGAATACAAGATATTATCTAGATCTATTTTCTACTTCTAAACTAAGGACCCACGCATGCTTTATAGAATAACAACACGGCTACACAAAACTTGCACTAAAATGTACTTACACATTTTTTAAAGTTATCTTGTCTATTTCCATTTCCAGTGTTAGCAAATCTGTGGAGAATCTTGTAGGTTTGTGACCCTCCTGTGTCCAGTGAATCTTGGCCCTTATCTTAAATTCTTCAAGCTATATTTGTAGTCTTTCCATCAGTGATAGAATTGTTTGTTGACTGATAATCTTAAATATTGAATTTTTTTGCACTCTGAATTTTGAGATAGTTTATCAAGATCTATTTTGTCATGCAGAGATGTCACATATCGATAAGTATAATGACTTATTAATATCTTGATTTTTCTGCATGTGTCTTTGACTGGTCGGGTCTCTAGTTGACTTGTCGATATCTCCAATTCTCTACATAGGCTTTTGACTTATCGATATCACTAGTTCTCTACATGAAGATTTGACTTGTCGATATCTCTAGATATCTACATACAAAAATGACTTGTCGATACCTTCAGTTCTCCACATAGGCATTTTATCTTTTCAATATCTATGATCTCTACACGGATATTGACCTTTTGACATCTCTTAGGACTTCTATACAAGTCATTTTGGACTTCTCGACAGTCTTCTCGATTTTCCTTGATCTGTGACTTATCGATGTCTGACTTGAAACATTTTTCCTAGAATAGTATTATTAAAATTCATGTTGCTAAACTTTCTCCGAGACATGATCAGGATTTGATATTCTTTCAGAGTTTATTCCTTAGCTTGAAGGATGTTCAGAGAAAAATCCTCCATTCTAATCTAAATAACATTTATAAAGACTGAAGGAATACAATTACAAAATAAAAATTTATATTATCATATAACTTATTCTTAGAGTTGTTAATGTGACTTAGTCTTGTTATGTACATGCAGGTCTTGTACAATAATCTTCCCCAATTTATTAGAAAATTACTTGTCACAAATTTATGCCTGATAATAAGACTACCCCCAAGCTAAAATCAAATACAATAAGATTAAGAAATTTACAAAGTATAAATTTTATACATATTATAGTTACATAAATAATGAGTTACAAAGCTTATCTAAATTTCTCATAACCAGCTTCTTTTCCAGTAAGGTCCTTGACTTTAACTAATATTTCTTGATTTTCAATAATCTCAGTTCCTCTTAGAGCTTCCACCAGTTTGATCCATTTAGCTAATGAATAACTGTGAGTCACAATGTTCATGTTCCTTGATAATCTGTGAGTCTTAATATTCAGAATTTCACCATTTGCAAACACCATTCTCAACCCCCTTGCCTTCAATTCATTTGACCTTGTCTAAAAAATTTCAACCTCTTTAGCATATTTTCTTTCATTTTCCATCCTTTTACCTTTTTCCTTGCATGCCTTATAATTCTCTCTCTCAACCTCTCAGCCAACACAACCTTCATCATTATTGTACTGGAATCTCTTTCATTCATCAAACTTATCACTCTTTCCAATCTAGCAGTTGAAAATATTTCAATAACTTCTCTATTCAGCAAAATAAAGGTGTCATCTTTGTAGTAGATCCTGACTTCTTCTAAAGTAACAACACAGCCTTTGACTGTCTCCTCAGCAAATTGTTTGTGATAATCATCATCTGACATGCTTTCATAAATTGGTCTAAAGTCATCTTAATCGAAATAATTCTTGGCTTTCTTCCTATAGTCTTGAAGTGAGTTCTAGTTGGAGGTTTGAATGAAGGTGGTTTAGATATTTTCTTAAGTAAGGTTTCACTAGCTGTGATAGGGATTTTCAGTAGAGAATTAGCAGTTGGCTTGTATTTGTACTTATTCTTAAGGGTTTGTATTACTTGAGATTGTGTTTGGATAGGTTTTTGTGTTTGGGTTGGTAGAGTTTTTGATATTTGGATGTCTGGTGTTTTCCATATCTCCATTCTATCATTTCCATCCCTTTTATTTTTCTTGTTTTCATCATTCCCTTTCTTCTCTCCTTACTTTTCATTTTGTCATCGACCTTGCTACCACTTATTTTTCTAGCATTTTACAACTAATCCAGATTAACCGTGGTATCATTATTTTTGGTGATTCGTGTCTGGATCACATTATGCAGAGCTATGAAAGAGTCCTTCAATTTAGTGATATTTTTTTCAACTAGTTCAAGAGAGAGAGAGCTTGAAGCTTGTCTGAAAACTTATTGAATTTAGATTCATCTCAGTAAAGGTCGGCATCCGTCCATCCTATTATTAACCATTATCTTGACTTCGGTCTAATGTCCATCAATGGTTTTCTCCATTACTCTTCCAATATGATGAAAGGCTTTCAATTGTGCTTTATAAACTTCTGTAATGGCATCATAGACTTCTTGAGGAGTGATGACCTTGGCATTGCTTCCCAAGATGGTGACATATTTTTATCTAAATTTGGCCAAGGCCTTCTCCATGTCCACACTATAATCCTTGGACAACCATGCATCTATATTTCCATCTGGCCCAACTTCATAAGAAATTTTGACTTGCTGGTGTTCAAAATCTTCCTTGTATGACAGCAAAATGGCCTGATAGTTTTGGTTAGACATATTAGTTGTAAGAAGTTATTAAGTGATATTTTTTAGCCGTGCAAGCTGACCAACTAGTAAATCAGTCAGTGTTATGGATTGAGCTTGTGTATCTTGCAGCCATTGTAAGATGAGATGTGAAGGTTGTATTGAAATAGAATATTGATTGATATCTTTTAAGGTTGATGGTTGATTGGAAGTGTTTAAGGTGGATGTGATAGATTGTGAAACTGTTCCTATGACAGATATCACAGTTGGACTCATAGTGTGAACTGTGGTTGTGACAGTGTATTGTTCACTAGTGGAGTGAACTTCCGTTGGAATTGGAGGGGATTTGACCAGATTACTTCCATGTACCATGACCTACAACCCTTGTTTCTCTTGTAAGGAACTGGCACTTGAATGTGCTTGAATACATGCCTCCCCAATAACTGGATTATTGACAATTGAATTCCGAGCTATAATTGACAAAACAATTTCAGCTAGGGTTGTGAGCGGAGTTATTTCTACATGAGAAACTTCCAATTGAATTGGAGAGGATTTGAGTAGCTCCCCCTCAAGAGTACTACCCTCCTTGCAGTCTGTGAAGACTGTTGTGTACATGAAGGTGCATTTGGAACTTGCACAGGGTCTTTAATGAAACCTGATGAAACCCTTGTATTAGCCTCTCACCATCTTGAGATTATGCCGGAATGATGGGCATAATTTTTTAAACTAAGTCACATGATTTTGGCAGGGCTTGAGAAGAAGATTAAAGTCCCTCATTATAAGTTTAAGAAATTAGAGAGATTAAATGAGTGAGCTCAGGAGTGATTGTTGGAAACTCCCCCTGAATGGATGATGGAGTTTCAAATAATGTGCTCTGTGTGTGTGTGTGCAAACCATATGACTTCTTTCAGTCTCTTGGGAGTGCTCAAGGGGGTGGAGGCTCTTTACTGTGTACATTGGGGAGAATACTTGATTCAATAAGGACACCTTATTGAGAAGGTGCAACTAGAGTTTGTTTTTCCCCTTTATTCCATCTACATCTTTTTGAGAAGATGCGGAGGTGGTTATCTGAGTGATCAACTCAGTTTTCTTAGCCTTCTTTGGTTTTCTGACCTATGGCGACTCAATTTTTTGTTCATCACCACTCTCAATTGCAGCTGCTATATTTTGTTTCTTCCTCTTCTTTTTACTAACTTCATCCTTTTGGGAGGATGAAGCAGTTGGTTTACTACTTTTTTAGAGTTTGTGAAGGAAGTGTTGCAGCTGTGGTAGGCACCTGTTGGTGTTTCTGCACTTGTGCTACTGCAGGAAGAGGTGTCATAGCTGAACTAGAAGTTTTATTGCTCCTAATTTCAGGCATAGGATAAGGATAGGTTCAAAATTTTTCCAACATAAAGTCAGTTATATTTGGCCTAACCTTAACCTAATTCTTTGTAATTAGTGAACCAAATAAGATTTTAGACACCTGCTTAGAATTTCCTATTTGATTTCTATCTATACCATGAAGCATGTGAATGTCAGCTACTTTATAATTTAAAGTGGACATTATATATTTAGGGAAGAAAAATTCCTTACGTCTACTTACCAAGGAAATTGTTAGCATTTTGCTCAGTTTTTCAGGATCAGGCTTCCAATATTGAGCTGTTTGTTGTAAGCCATATAGTACACCAGCTTCAACACTACACTGGAGATGTCATAACTAGTGTTTCTATATGTGAATGCTCCTATAATAAAATCAAACACAAATGACCATTCTCTCATCAGGTTCTTCTTGTTTAACACGGCCATGTCTATCTTCTCACTGTAGTCTATGAAATTCATAAACTTAATCAATTTATGTGTTGTTGGAGCCTTCACTATGTTGTCTCTAGGAATACCCAAGGCTTTGTTGACATCATCAACATTAAATTCTACAACTACACCCTGAATCGTGCAGTTCAACATAAAAGATACAAATTGATTTTCATGGACCATAGTGTTGATAACTATAGAGTTCCATAATTCATTCAACCTATCTATATAAAGTACAGGGTTAGCAGTCAAGGCCCCTGAAATTTAGTAATCAAAAAGAAATTTAATAATAAAGTACTTGAAGTTATCAGGTGCTTGGTTTTCATCCAAAAAAGTTAGGTAGTTTGTTCCATTCTTGGGGATAATAGCTCCAACATTGTTGGAAGCCATTGAAAAAGTTTGAATTTGAGTGGGTAAGTGTTTAAATGAAGAAAGAGCTTGAAACGGTTAAGAATGGTAAAGATTTATAGGAAGAGAAACGGTTAAGAATGGTGAAAATTTACAGAAATAAGGTCAATTTAGATCTCAAAAGCGTAAAGAGGGGTTATGTGAAGATGTCTGGGTATTTATAGGATAGAGATGTGACTCGTGGGAAAGTGAAGAGTGGATGGTTGTTATTATCTTGTACAGAAGTCACATGACTTATGGAAAACTTGTGTCGAGATGTCACTTTCTTGACCCTTATCGATATTTAGATAGTAACTTATCGAGATGTTGTACAAATACCCAGTTTATCCTTATAGAACTAAATTATTCCAATTTATATTACATAATTCAACATAAAATTAGAGTTGATTTTATATAGAAAGTAATTTACCAAAATAAATTATTAAATTAACGTTTTGAGTTATCGAGAAGTCTAAAATTTGAACTTCTAGAGAACTCTATATTAATATGTATATCGAGATCTCTACAATACTTATCGAGAAGTCATAAAGAGGCTTACCGAGAATTCCAGTGAGAAGTCGTGAAAAAGACTTATCAAGAACTTAGTTCTCTACATACTTTTGTTCTTTCCCATTTTTTTCTTATATTAATTCCATATATTGAAAATATGGATTAACATTTAGCCAGCTTTACTTAGAATTAGAAAATTTTCAAGTTAAATTTTAATTTTGAAAATTAAATATAAAGAGAATCCTGAAATATTTATAAATCATATTCCAGTTAATTTCTAATTAAATTAAATTAATTTTTATTTATCAAAAACTAATATGTTGTAACTTATTAGCAGAAAGTTGTTGTTAGATATATTTGATAATGTCATGGCTAATATGTTTTATGTTTAGCTTTCAGATCTTACGTGAACAGGATAAATCAGTACTTAACTGTTGATCAGTACTTATACTGGAAGTCAGGACTTAAGGATATCAGTACTTATATTATCAGGAGATAATCATCAGAAGATAGATATCAGAACTTAAGTGCTGAAGGACAATCAGATAAGGACAGTAGCTGATTAAAGGAAAGAAGATCGAGATAAACATAAGAAGAGATATGCAAGAAGAAGGAATTCCGTGAAGAATGGAATACTTGGAAGAAAAGATATCTGATTGATATATTTTAGGAAGCAGAATTATATTCAATATCAATTAGCGATTATCTTGTAACTGTGTAGTATATAAACACAGACATAGGGTTTACACTATAAGTGTTATCATTATTAGAAAAGATTATTCATTGTAACCCTAGCAGCTCTCGTGATATTTGTTCATCACTGAGAGGTAACAGTTCCATACTGTAACAGAGTTTATTGTTTCAATAAAGTTTGTTTTCTATTACTTAAGATCTTAAAGTTCGATTTGAGTGTACTATACACTGTATTCACCCCCTCTACAGTGTGTGTGTGTGACCTAACAATTGGTATCAGAGCCTATCTGTTAACTTACATACAGTTAAAGATTCAAACACAATCATGTCGGACACAGAAACACCAACTAAGCCTACCACAACTGAGGAACCACCAAAGACACAAATTCAGAGCCGGTATGAGACCATCAGAGTCCCCATACTGAGACCATCTGAATATCCCATATGGAAGGTAAGGATGACCATGTTCCTGGAAGCAACAGATCCAGAATACCTGGATAGAATCAAGGAAGGTCCTCACAAACCAACCAAACTCGCTGTTGCAGTTGCAGGTGAAGCAGCAATGACCGTACCAAAGGAGAAGAGTGATTATACTGCTGAGGACATAGCATCAATTGCTAAGGATGCTAAGGTACGACACTTACTGCATAGTGCCATTGATAATGTAATGTCAAACAGGGTAATCAACTGCAAGACTGCTAAGGAGATATGGGATGCTCTGGAAACAAGATGTCAGGGAACTGACACAATTAAGAAGAACAGGAAGACAATACTCACTCAAGAGTATGAACACTTTGACTCAAAGACTAATGAGTCATTGAATGATTTATATGATAGATTTGTCAAACTTTTGAATGATTTGTCATTGGTTGATAAAGAGTATGATCTTGAAGATTCAAACCTTAAGTTCCTGTTAGCTCTTCCTGAATGCTGGGATTTGGAGGCAACGACAATAAGAGACAACTACAATCTTGATGAAATAACTCTTGACGAAATCTATGGAATGCTCAAGACTCATGAGCTGGAGATGGAACAAAGAAGCAAGAGGAAAGGAGGAAAGTCAAGGACAGTTGCTCTTAAGGCTGAAGAAGAATTCCCCAAAGCAGCTTCCTCAAAGAAAGACAAGGGTAAAGCTCTTTTCATAAAGTCTGATATTGAGTCATCAAGTTCTGAGAGTGATGATGACTCAGATTCTGAAAGCTTGCCTGAGACTGATGCTGATGAGGAGATGATGAAGCTGTGTGCTCTTATGGTGAAAGGAATCACAAAGATTGCATACAGGAAGTTCAGGAAGGGAAAGAAGTTTTCCAGGAAAAACATAAGTTCTGATAAGAAGAATTTCAGAAGATCTGAAGGCAGAGGAGGAAAGTCTGACAGAGGAGATTACACCAATGTTAAATGCTATAACTGTGGTGAGAAAGGCCACATATCTCCTGACTGCAAGAAGGTAAAGGGTGACAGAGGCAAGGCTCTTGTCACAAAGCAGAAAAGCTGGACAGACACTTCAGACTCTGAAAGTGAGGAGAACTATGCATTGATGGAAAATGCTGATAAAGAAAGTGCTGAGAGCAGTTCTGAAGCTGTTGAAACAAAGGTACCTCAGACTACTTATGCTTTTCATACTGATGATATTAATGAGTTGAGAAGATATCTTAAAACCATGTTTGTTAGTTATAGAGATCAAACCTTAACATGTGAAAGATTAACTTCTGAAAATCTTGCTTTTAAGAAAAGAAATGATTTCTTAGAAAAAAAGTTAGTTATATTCCATCAAACTCAGAAGGATAGAGATGATGCTTTTTATGTAAGGGATGAAGTGCTAAAAATGAATGAATCTCTAAAAACTGAGTTAGAAAAGGAAAGAGAGATAATCAGGACTTGGACTAACTCTGGCAGAACAACTCAAAATTTGTTAAGTAGTGAAAATTGGAAAGAGGGCTTAGGTTATGGAGAGAATAAGAATGATAAAAGAACTGAAGAAATTAAGCCTGTTGTTAAGCAAAAGCCAAAGTTAAAACCTGTTAAGTTTGTAACTGTAAAGTCTGATAATGAGAAATCAGAAGTTAAAGAGGAATTAACTTCTGACAAACTAAAACAGGAAAAGACAGCTGAAGTAAACATAGGCTTAATGACAAAGAAGCAGCTTAAGCATATGCTGAAAGATGTCAAGAATGCAAACAAGGTAAAATCACCTAGGAAAAATAGGAATGGAAAGGAAGGTGTAAATAAAAGCAATGATTATAAATCTGTTCCTGATGCTCCTAGGAAAACATGTCATAACTGTGGAAGTTCTAACCATCTGGCTTCTTTTTGCAGGAAAAATAAGAATATTAACTCCTTACCTTCAAAATCAGGAGTTAAGAGTCAGTCTGTTAGATACAAACCACAAAATCCTTGTTTTCATTGTGGTAGTTTATGTCATTCCATTTATACTTGTAAGAAATATCATAGTTTGTACTATGATTATTATCAAATAAAACCTTCTTTGAAGAAAGTTTCCATTGTTCCTTCTAGTGTAAATTCTGATTCAAAGTCTGATAATGTAAATTCTGATAAGAAAAATGTTAACATAAACTCTGATGCTAAATCCGCTGCAAATGTTAACAAACTTAATAAGGCCAAAGGATCCAAGCAAGTCTGGGTCCTTAAAACTAATAATTAGTGGTCTTTGTGATTGCAGGGCAACAGGAAAAATATTCTAGTTCTGGACAGTGGATGTTCAGGACATATGACTGGAAATAAGGCCCTGCTATCAGACTTTGTGGAGAAAGCTGGCCCAAGTGTTTCTTATGGAGATGGCAACATTGGAAAAACATTGGGATATGGCAATATCAATCTTGCAAATGTCATAATTAAACAAGTAGCTCTGGTCTCAGGACTTAAACACAACCTACTGAGTATAAGTCAAATCTGTGACAGAGGTTATCATGTTGATTTCTTTGAAGAACACTGTGAAGTTGTGAGTAAATCTAAAGGCAAAGTTGTTCTGAAAGGATACAGATGTGGTAACATTTATGAAGCTAAGCTTTCAACAAGTACTGATGGCTCTGCAATCTGTCTGCTAAGTAGAGCATGAATTGAAGAAAGCTGGAATTGGCATAAGAAACTCTCTCATTTAAATTTCAACAATATAAATGTACTGGTCAAGAAAGATCTTGTGAGAGGATTGCCAAACACAGTATTTGCTCCTGATGGTCTTTGTGATTCATGTCAGAAAGCCAAACAAAGAAAATCTTCATTCAAGAGCAAGACTGATTCATCAATTCTTGAGCCTTATCATCTTATACATGTTGATCTATTTGGTCCAGTAAATGTCATGTCTATTGCAAAGAAGAAGTATGCGTTGGTCATAGTAGATGAGTTCACCAGATACACATGGGTGTATTTCTTGCACACAAAAAGTGAAACTGCATCTATCTTGATTGATCATGTCAAACAGCTGGATAAAATGGTCAAAGATTCTGTGAAAGTTTTAAGGAGTGATAATGGCACTGAGTTCAAGAATTTGATAATGGAAGAGTTCTGCAAAAGCCATGGAATAAAGCAGGAATTTTCTGCTCCTGGAACTCCACAGCAAAATGGAGTTGTTGAAAGGAAGAATAG
Source organism: Apium graveolens (assembly GCF_009905375.1). Taxonomy (NCBI): domain Eukaryota; kingdom Viridiplantae; phylum Streptophyta; class Magnoliopsida; order Apiales; family Apiaceae; genus Apium; species Apium graveolens. The sequence continues at coordinate 44,127,909 of NC_133651.1, forward strand.
AACTCTCATTGAAGCTGCACGTACAATGCTTGAAGAAGCAAAGCTTCCAACCTATTTCTGGGCTGAAGCTGTGCAGACTGCTTGTTTTACTCAAAATGCAACACTCATTAACAAGCATGGAAAAACACCATATGAGATGGTGAAGAAAAAGAAGCCAAATCTGAAATATTTTCATGTATTTGGATGCAAGTGTTTTGTTCTCAAGACTCATCCTGAACAGCTATCAAAGTTTGATCTAAAAGCTGATGAAGGAATCTTTGTTGGATATCCACTTTCCCCAAAAGCCTTCAGAGTCTATAATTTGAGAACAAAAGTGGTCATGGAATCTATCAATGTCTCTTTTGATGACAAGAAGATCACTGGTCTTAAAGATTTCATTGACCATGATCAGCTGAGATTTGAAAATGAAGACTCATATTCTGATACTGAAAATCCTGACAGTCTAAGTCCTGATACTGCAAACTTTGATGAATTAAACTCTGATGTTATTGAAACTATGGTGACTACGTTAAAGGAAGATGCACCTATGCAGGGGGAGCATACTCAAGATCCTACCACATCTCAAGAAACATCCGAACATGCATCTGGCTCCTCAAGTTCTGATTCGTCAAGTTCTGATAAACCAAGTTCTGATAGTGCTGAAAATCTAAATACTGAAGAATCCAACTCAGAGAGCATAGTTTCAGGGGGAGCATCAGAAAATGAAAATGAAGATAGCATGGATCATGGGGGAGCATCCAGTTCTAGAGAAAACCTTCCATCTGCAAGGAAGTAGACAAAATCACATACACCTGATTTGATAATTGGAAATCCTGACGCAGGTGTCAGAACTAGAACAGGTACTTCAAATGAGTGTCTTTACAATTCTTTTCTCTCTCAAACTGAGCCAAAGAAAGTGGAAGAAGCTCTTCAAGATGCTGATTGGGTGCAAGCAATGCAGGAAGAGTTGAATGAATTTGAAAGAAACAAAGTCTGGACCCTAGTACCAAGACCAAAGAATAGATCTGTTGTTGGTACAAAGTGGGTATTCAGAAACAAAACTGACAGTGATGGCATAATTACAAGGAATAAGGCAAGGCTGGTTGCAAAAGGATATTCTCAACATGAGGGAATTGATTATGATGAAACATTTGCACCAGTTGCTAGGTTAGAAGCCATAAGGATATTTTTGGCTTATGCTGCTCACAAAAAGTTTACTGTCTTTCAAATGGATGTGAAAAGTGCTTTTCTCAATGGAGAATTGGAGGAAGAGTTATATGTTGAACAACCTCCAGGTTTTGTAGATACCAAACATCCAGACTATGTCTACAGACTTGACAAAGCACTTTATGGACTTAAGCAAGCTCCTAGAGCATGGTATGAGACTTTAGCTCAGTTTCTTCTAGAAAGTGGATTCAACAGAGGGACAATAGACAAAACACTGTTTTACCTCAACCATGGAAAGGACTTACTTCTGGTCCAGATTTATGTTGATGATATCATTTTTGGATCTACAAATGACAAACTTTGCAAGAAGTTTGCCAAACTAATGCAGTCAAGATATCAGATGAGTATGATGGGGGAACTTAGCTATTTTCTGGGCCTTCAAGTCAAGCAGAATGAGGAAGGCACTTTTATTTGTCAAACCAAGTACACCAAAAACTTGCTAAAGAAATTTGGAATGCAAGACTGTTCAAGTGCATCCACTCCAATGGCCACTGCAACAAAACTGGATAAGGATACCGGTAAATCAGTAGATATTACTGACTACAGAGGTATGATTGGCTCTCTACTCTATCTAACTGCTAGTAGACCTGATATCATGTATGCTACCTGTCTTTGTGCAAGATTTCAAGCAGATCCAAGAGAACCTCACTTAACAGCTGTAAAAAGAATCTTTAAATATCTTAAAGGAACAGCTGCTCTGGGATTATGGTATCCTAGAGAATAAGATTTTAAACTAATAGGTTACTCAGATGCAGATTTTGCAGGTTGCAAAATTGACAGGAAAAGCACAAGTGGAAGCTGCCAATTTCTTGGAGGCAGATTGGTTTCTTGGTACAGCAAAAAACAAAAGTCAATTTCCACATCAACTGCAGAAGCAGAGTATATTGCTGCAGGAAGCTGTTGTGCACAGATTCTTTGGATGAAGAATCAGTTACTGGATTATGGGTTAACATATTTCAAAATCCCTATTTACTGTGATAATCAAAGTGCTATTGCTATGACAGGTAATCCAGTTCAACACTCAATGACAAAGCACATCAGCATCAGGTACCACTTCATCAGGGAACATGTGGATGAATGTACAGTGGAATTGCATTTTGTTCCCACAGATCAACAGTTGGCAGATATCTTCACAAAACCTTTATGTGAAGCTACTTTTACAAGATTGGTAAATGAACTTGGAATGGTTTCAGGTTCTTTCTCTAAATCTGCTTAGACTTGTTCTGTGTTATCAGAATTTATGCTCAGTATTTACAGAATTAATCTCATTGTGTATTATGTGCTTAATAAATGTCTTTAAGTACTGACTGTTGTCTGATATATGTTTCTAAACTCTGATAAGTGATATGTCTGTTCTAGTACCTATTCAATCCTATGAGGATAACTGTGCTAGATACTGACCTAGTAGTCTTCAATAAACAAATGATTCCATGGAAGAAGTAATTATTTCAGTGGAAATCTTATGACACTAGCAAATTCTGATAACTGAGCTTAGTTAAGTTTACTTTGTATATCTTATTACTGAGTCATAAATTAGAATAATGCTACTCATCTGTTAAGTTCTGATACTAGTAAAAATGCTGAATGTACTAAGTGCTGATAAACCTCTCTTATCAAAAGAAAAAGCAAAAAGATCAAAGATTAAAATCAGGTACTCCTTTGAGATCTAGAGTAAAAATGTGGAAGGGACGACCCAAGTGCATTGCTGGTATTAAGTAAATATGCATTAGAAAAGCAAAATATTTTCTTGGTGACTTTTTACACTCTATGATTACTGGAGAAATACTCTGATAATAGCATAAATTCTGATAAACAGTCGTGACTCACTTACACTGAGAAGCCACTGTAAAATAGAATTTCAAAAGATGCATAAAATTAGCACAAAACAGTTGAGGTGGACTCTAGCATGAACTCATTCATCAGTAGGTTTCAGGACAATGACAGATCTTTAGCAAAATTTTAGTTATGCCTTATTTCTAAGATGTACTGAAGTGAATCAGACTTTACTCTTTGTCTGTTTTTAGCTTAATGCACACACTAATCACTCCATCTGAATGATGAAAATTTCTGTGGTGGTCTATGTTATTTTAGATAAACAGTCATTGTGTCATTATCGCACAAATTCTGAGGACACGTTCTAAGTTACACGTTCTGATGATTAAGTTCTGACGTCCATAACTCAGAACTTATATGCGTATTTACTAAGATAGGCATTCCTTTTTCGAGTTAATAAATTATGTTCTGATGACTGTTAAGTTCTGGTATAGGTCTAAGTTCTGATTTCTCAGTCTAATCCTTTACTTGACTTATCTGTGAATAAAATTTGGTAACAGTCTCAGTTCGAACTCGAATATGTTGAAGTGGAAGATTAATAGTCACTATGATTAGGATTAATGATATTTGTCCTTGAACAGTCCATTGTTTATTTTCTCGAGCCCGGTAACTATCCGTTATTACTGCATGTCTGACAGGTGTCCAACGGTAATATTTTTTTTGTATAAATACAGCAGAGAGAAGATTTCTTTAATCTTTTTAATTTCTTCATCTTTTATCTCTCTTCTTACTTTTACTCTCCTTCACTTTACTATTTCCGTTGTTTTCATACAGACATTATCTCAAACACCTAACAGGCATACTTAATTCTCAATTTTTTCACATGGCACCAAAGGATTTAATCATTGATGGAGCTAAGTTTGTTCCAAACAACTATGCTGCAATTATTGATCATGCTGACGCTCCATCTGAATTGCACTTTGTGCAAGATCTTCTTGCACATAGTGAGGTTGGGTACGCTCTAACTCAGCCTGAATTATTTTCAAGTCAACAAGTTCTGAGGTTCTGGAGGACTGGAGTTTTTGATGATGGTGGTAACCGTGGAACTCCCAGTATTATCTTCCAAGTGGGTGATTCATCTTTTGTAGTCACTCCTGGTACAGTACGCAGGGGTTTACATCTTCCAGAGGATTGTACTTTCTCAGTTCCAGAGGACTCAGCCCTTCGGGAGTTAATGGCTGAATTGGGATATGAAAAGAGTCTGACGAAACTTGGCCAGTTGAAATGGGCTAATATCAGAAGAGAATGGAGTTTCTTCTTCGATTGCATCACCAAGGCTTTTGGGAACAAATGTTCAAATTTTGATGCTATCCCAATTCTGAGTCAGCACATAGGGTATGCTATTATCCATCAAACTCATTTTGATTTTGCAACTGGAATAATTGGTTTTATTGGGGATAGGATGACAGAGGATCGATATGTTGTTTATTTTGCTAGATTCTGTCAACTTATTTACACGTATTGTACTGCTGAACCCCAGTTAGTCAGCACTCAAACCCCACCTTTTAAGGTTTCAAAAAGGTACTTTAATGACCTGATAAATGTTGACACAAAGAAATCAATGGTGAGACCATTACAGATTCCTCAGTCTGTGAAACAGATTCTGGTAAATGCTGATCCTGCTACTTACAAATCTGTTTACTCAAATGTTCAACCAACTCACCATAACCAAAATCCATCAACTTCAGTACCTACCTCTCATTCTACTCAACCTACCCTCAGAACTTATCTCAAATCCTATCTCTCCACTTCACAGACTGCTCCACCTTCTTCTTCAGCACCTACTGTGAAGCCTACATCCTCTAAGCCAAAGAGAACAAAGACTGTTCCTCAAACACCTCAAAAGAGGAGGAGATTTACTTTGAGAGATGAAACAGATTCTGAGGAACATATTCCTTCTTCAGAACCTGTTTTGGTTGAAGCTGAGAAAGCAACTTCTCAGAAGGATTCTGAAATTGGGGGTTCTAGGCTTCTCAAGAGGCGTAGACGTATGATAGTTCCTGAAACTCCCAAGGAATCCAAATCAACAAGGAAGTACAAGAAACAGAGGGCACAAAGGCCAGTTTCAGATGATGAGGAGGAAGTAGCTAAGGAAGGGGATCAGGAATCTCTGATCTCACAAGGCAAGGAATTTGCTCCAGTCACTTCTTCTCCATCAACTCCATCTCAGGAAGCTGTATCTGACAAGGCTAACTCACCATCTGTGTCTCTTGTTGATCCAGGCACAAGTGCTGAAATTGATATTCAGAACTTGGTTGTGCCTGAAATTCTTTTCTTAAAAGCTCCAACAGCAAATAATCCTTCCACAACACCTGTTACCGATGTTGTTCAAACTCCAGCGTTATCAACAACACCTTCTCTGCATCAAGATGCTGATGATCAGATTTTAGGTGAGCATCAGGATATGGCTGTTGATCAGAACTTAGTATCAGATCAGCAATTAGAGGATGTTGAAGCCTCCATTGCTACTCACACTGTTGTCTTATCAGAAGATACTGATTCTTTAAGTTCTGATGCTGCAAATGTTGGAGATACTGGTGAAGCTGTTACAACTGTAGATGCTGATAAAGCAGGTCCTTCAGGACATTCTCCTCCACCGACTCTTCCTAAGTCTGAATTGTTAAAGGAGTTTGTTATCAGGGATGCACCAGTGCCTTGGAGTGAAACTCCTGCAGGTCAGGAGTGGACTAAGGAATGGAACTCAGTTTCATGTGTTCCAAATGCTTTATATCTTGCTGAGCACTTGACTAAAGCTGATGAAATGTTAAATTCTGATGATTTTAAAACCCAGCTTAGAGTCACTACATTGAGTACTAAACATCTACAAGGTCTTCATTCTGATACTCATACAGAGCTACACAAGATTCAGGAGAACTTTATCAAACAGGAACAAGTTTGGAAAATTGATAAGAAAAAGTTCTTCCAACCTACCATTGACAGGATTGCTTATATTGAGAAAACTCAAGAGAAACAACAAGCTCAGATTGATCAAATTCTGACAAATCAAGTTTCTCATCAATCGCAACTTACTGAAATCCAGACCTCAGTGGAACTACTTATCTCTCTTTTATTACCTGCTGATACCAAAAAGGGGGAGAAGGTAATTAAGTCCAAATGCACAACCAACAAGACACTGCAAGGAAAGGATGATGGAAAAGATGACCAAGGAACCTCTGGAATGGGTAGTGGTCATAGTCAAGGTAGAAGGTTTACATCAAGACAAGCTAGTCACAGAACAAGTTCTGATACTGGGAAAAGAATAAGTTCTGCTGCTGGTAAAAGGATAAGTTCTGATGAACTTCTAGATCTTGATGAGGAAATGTCAAGACAGTTATTTCTTCAAGAAAATCCAGGGATGGACTTGGAAAGTTTAAAGGAAGAAGAAGCCAGACTTAAATCAGAGAAAGTCACATCTAAATCTGAAGCTTCTGGTAAAAAGTTACTTCCAAAACCTAAAGGCATTGTGATCAAAGAAAGGACACATACTGAAGCAACTTTGGCTAGATCACAACCATAGATAGATCCAAGATCCAAGGGTAAAGAAAAGGTTGGTGAACCTATCAAGCCTTATGTACCTCCTGAGGAAGAAGAAATTACTGATGGAAAAGATGATCTTGCTCTGACTACAAGAAAAGTTCTTAAAACAACCTCTGACATGGCTCAAGTTGTTCAGAGTCAAGAAATTGTAAGTTCTGATATTCAGAAGAAGCAAGTAACCTCTGACAGTGCTCAAGTTAACTTGATATCAGAAAATAGATCAAAGACACTCCTACCAGGATTCACTAAAGCAAAACAGACTCAATCTTTGAAGACTACTATAAGTGGTTTTGAAGCAAGAGTAGTTACTGGAAAGGAAGCTAGAGATAAAACTGGATTGGGAAGTGCTGATGAAAGAAGAGTACACAACACTACCAATGATCCAACTTCCTTGAGTGAACCAGGTATTGGAGCAACTCCTGAGAGATTGAATCAACTGGAATCTGTACAGATGGTTTACCATACCTACTTGAAAGAATACATCATGTTGTATTTTATGAAAGATGGTAGGGTTTATCATATAAGACAAAATGTCATTCCTTTGAAGTATTTTGAAGAATTGGAGCATGTGCTTTTCTTACTTCAAGTGGATGACAGAATAACAGAGACTGCTGCAAACTACTTAAAAGAACAAATTGAAAAACAGAAAAGGCTTTATTATGTTAAGTCTGACAGCAGATATGTTCCAAAGTACAGAGATCACAATGGTGATATTGTTGATATGAAGCCTAATACTGCACAGATCAGAACGTATCTTGGTATTAAGGGACTTGAATTCAATTTTGAGTCTGACAAAGCTTATGTCATAAGACTAGATCAGGAGTTGAGAAAAGCAAAGATTAATGATCTCAGAGCTGCAATCTTTCAAACTGGTGAAGATACTGCAGAGCTTAAAGGTGTTAAAAGGAGAATGATTGATGAACTAAGATATGCTGAGAAATGTTTGTTGAAGAACTATCTCATAACAACTCCTGACATCAGAGAGATCAGAAAATGAAGAAGCCAAGTCGAAGATCTACAACTGCTTAAATTCTGATATTTATACAGATTGAAGTTGTTATCAGAAGTTGAAATTGGTAAAAACTTTAAGGACTGTAAGTTGTAGTTATCTATTCTATTTCTCATGCATTTGTACTTAATGTTTTTGACATCATCAAATATCTGTTAAACTTGTATATTTTGTTAATTTACAAGTTGGGGGAGATTGTTAGATATATTTGATAATGTCATGGCTAATATGTTTTATGTTTAGCTTTCAGATCTTACGTGAACAGGATAAATCAGTACTTAACTGTTGATCAGTACTTATACTGGAAGTCAGGACTTAAGGATATCAGTACTTATATTATCAGGAGATAATCATCAGAAGATAGATATCAGAACTTAAGTGCTGAAGGACAATCAGATAAGGACAGTAGCTGATTAAAGGAAAGAAGATCGAGATAAACATAAGAAGAGATATGCATGAAGAAGGAATTCCGTGAAGAATGGAATACTTGGAAGAAAAGATATCTGATTGATATATTTTAGGAAGCAGAATTATATTCCATATCAATTAGCGATTATCTTGTAACTGTGTAGTATATAAACACAGACATAGGGTTTACACTATAAGTGTTATCATTATTAGAAAAGATTATTCATTGTAACCCTAGCAGCTCTCGTGATATTTGTTCATCACTGAGAGGTAACAGTTCCATACTGTAACAGAGTTTATTATTTCAATAAAGTTTTTTTTCTGTTACTTAAGATCTTAAAGTTCGATTTGAGTGTACTATACACTGTATTCACCCCCTCTACAGTGTGTGTGTGTGACCTAACAGTTGCTTCATACAAAGGTTTAATGAAAATATCAGCTAATTATTTTTCTGTTGGAACAAAAATAAGCTCAATAGTACCATTTATAGCATATTCTCTAATAAAATGGTACCTTACATCAATGTGGTTAGTTCTAGAATGATTAACTGGATTAGCAACAATAGCTATGGCACTAGTATTGTCACACATGATTGGAATCTTATGTAACACTAGGTCATAGTCCATTAATTTATTTCTAATCCAAAGCACTTGAGCACAGCAACTTCTAGCGGCTATGTATTCATCCTCAGCTGTGAAGTTGACATAGATTCATGTTTCTTGCTATACCATGATACAACCCTTTGACCAAAAAACTGACAGCTTATACTAGTGCTTTTTCTGTTTACCCCGTATCTAGCAAAATCTACTTATATGTATCCAACAGCTTCAAAACTAGTTCCCTTAGGATACCAAAATCCCAAGTTTGTTGTTCCCCTTAAATATCTAAAAATTCTCTTGACAACCATTAAGTGTGATTTTTTAGAATTTTCTTGAAATCTAGCATACAGACATGTTGCAAATATGATGTCTGGTCTACATGCAATTCAGTATAGATAAGATCCAATCATTCCTCTATAACTCGGTATGTCTGCACTATTTCCTTTCTTATCTTCATTCAACTTGGTAGTTATAGACATAGGAGTTAATCCAGGTAAGCAGTCCACCCTTCCAAATTTCTTCAACAGATCTTTAACATACTTGGTTTGACAGATAAAGATACCATCACTTATATGTCTAACTTGAATGCCAAGGAAGTAACCTAGTTCTCCCATCAGGCTCATCTCATATTCATTTTACATGAGTCTTGAGAATCTTTCACATAAGTTTTCATTTATAGAGCCAAAGAAGATGTCATACCATACTCCAGCTGCTTGCTTCAATCCATAGATAGCCTATTACAGTTTATATACAAAGTTTAGAAATTTTGGATCTTAAAAGCTAGGTGGTTGTTGCACATAAACTTCTTCTTCTAATTCATCATTAAAGAATGCACTTTTCACATCCATTTGATACACCTTGCAAATAGAATGTGCAACAAATGTAAGAAATATTCTTATTATTTTAAGCCTTGCACCTGGAACAAACTTTTCACCATAGTCAATTCCTTCTTCTTGTGTGTAGCCTTTGGAAACCAGTCTTGCTTTATTCCTTGTAAAATTCCATTTTCATCCATCTTGTTCCTATACACCTATTTTGTTCCAATAATGCTTCTATTTCTTGGTGCTAGAATAAATTCCCAAACTTTATTTCTTTCAAATTGATTTAACACTTCTTGCATAGCAGTTATCCAATCAGAATCAAGTGGAGTTTCTTCAGTTTTCTTAGGCTCAATTTGAGACAGAAAGCATGCATGCAAGCATTCATTTATAGTGGCACTTCTAGTCTCCAGTATTAGGATCACCAATTATAGCATCTCTTATGTGACTTATATCCTATTTTCTGGTGTGATCTTGTTAATTAAAGTTGTGTTTATTTTTCCATTATTGGCATAAATTGCAGAACTGTCATTTCCTTCTTCCCCTAAGTTTATGCCATCAAATTCAGGTGTGCTTCTGTCTTGAGATGAATTCTCATTTTCACACTTTACTAGTTCATTTGATTCTTCCTCCAATTTATTGCTTGTATTGACTTCAACATCATCTTCAGAATCACTATCAATATTAATATTTTCAAAATTTAGGGCTTCCGCTTCATTCTCATCAAGGCATTCCAAGCCTGGACACTTATCATCATCAGAGGTTATATCTGTGCTTTCCATAATTTTCTTTTACTCTAACACATAAATTGTGTAGGCAGTTCTTTCCAATGAATTTCCCAGAAAAATAGCTTGAAATACTTTAGAGTTAAATTTTCCATCATATTCATAGTTGTCTTTGAGCACAAAGCATTTGCTTCCAAACACATGCAAATGCTTTACAGTAGGATTTCTTTTTAACAAAATTGAGTAGGGTGACTTACCAAGGTTTTTGTTGACTAGATATCTATTTTGGGTGTAACATGCAGTATTGAAAGCTTCTTCCAAAAAACTTATTGGTAGATTAGGATCTTGCAACATTGTTCTTGCAGCCTCAACAAGACTTCTATTCTTCCTTTCAACCACATCATTTTGCTGAGATGTTCTTGTAGCTGAGAACTCTTGAATAATGCCATTTTTCTTACAAAAATCACTTAAAGTTACATTCCTGAATTCTGTGCCATTATCACTCAATCTTTTGACACAAGTTTGATCTTAAGCCTGCTTCTCAACTTTCTTTATGTGTTCAATGATGACGTGTGGAGTTTCATCCTTTAAATGGATAAATTCCACCAAAATGTATCTTGAGTAGTCACCCACCATCACGAATGCATATTTCCTTTTGAATATAGATAGGACATTAACTGATACAAACAGGTCTATGTGAATTAGCTGTAATGGAGCACTTATAAAATTTATAGTTTTACTCTTGTGACTGGACTTTTTCATTTTTCCTATTCGACAAGCTTCACAGACCTCTTCTTGAGCAAACTCTAATGCTGGCATGTCCCTTGCCAATTCTCTTTTTACCAAAGTATTTATTTCCTTGTAAATCAAGTGAGAGAGTTTCTTGTTTCATAGCTTGCTTTGTTCACTGGATGCCTTGGTGTATAAGAAACAAATTTTATCTTTATTTGAAGAATTTAGATTTGTAACAAACAAGCTTCTTTCTCTTACTTATTTTAAAGCAACTTCACCAGTTTACTTGCTGATTATTGAGAAATCTTATTTATCAAATATGACCTTGAAACCGTTTTTAGTAAATTGACTTACACTTAATAGATTTGCTTTAAGACCAGCAACTAGTGTTACATCATCAATAAAAACATTACCATAAATCAACATGTCATATCCAATTGTGGATCCTTTGTTGTTGTCTCCAAAAGTCACCAATGGGCCATCCATCTCCACAAACTGTGATAGAAGAGCTCTATCACTTGTCATATGCCTGGATCATGCATTATCAATAATTTATATGACCTTATTCTTCTTACCCTGCACAGAATGAGGATTAAGTTTGTTAAGCTACCCAAGCAGTGTTCGATACTTTCTTCTTTTTCACCGAAGTTGCAGAAGTAAAACTTGAACATTCAAAAAGAATAACATTTATAGTTTGATCATCATTATCCTTTTTTTGCATATCCAAGGTTGACTTCCTTAAGATCTATTCTCAATTTATAAATAGCTTGTCATAACCTTCATATTGCAAGGGATGCAGTCAAAATTATCACAGAAAATAGGGCTCTTCATCCTTTATCTCATTGTACTTGCATGCTCCAAATTTTGGCTCATAAAATGCCTTTTCACAAAGGTGAGTTAGGTTCTTTGTTCAGCTACAATTCTGACATTGTTTCCTTGAAGCATCTGCAACATAGGCATAATTATTGATCTTTTTTACACCTATTTTTCCATTTTTGTTCTCTCTTTTTTTCCTGGTGTTTTCAATTTTGGTCTCCTTAACCTTCACAGTTTGGATTAGTATGGGCTTCTTTTCACTTTCAGCAAGAGGAGTGGTTTCCGCATCATTCTTTTTATATCTTTATCTATAATTTCTTATTTGATGACAAACTCAACTTCACTGAAATTCACTTCACATGCTTTAAACAAAGGTGCATTTACATTCTTGAGCATTAAAGGAACATCTTGATTCATAATTTATTTCCCTTTAACTTCATTTTTCTTGTGAGTGTTCAAAGTCTTATAGTACAAACCATTACCTATTTTAGCACATGGTTTGTTTTTCTCATAATACTACCCAATCAACTGAGATACATTCTTCTCTCAACACTGCTTCCACTTCTCCTGCACACTTAAGCTTGTTCTTGAGGTACTAATTTTCTTGCATAACTATTTCAAGTCCAACAAGATGCAGTTCTAGCTCTTGTTTCTCAATCTCAAGTTTCTCGTTAATTTTTAACATCCTAATTATTTCCTAAGTGGGTGCGATCATACTTGCACTACAACATATTTGCAATCATACAACTATTTTTTGCCGTTGTGTGACAAGTATGTTTTCCGTTGTCTATCCAACACTCGTGTGATTGAACATCAGACAATGGTTGTTTTTACCCTTGTAAAAAGAGAGATTAAACAACATGTTACAGTACTTGTGTTAACATGGAAGACACAACAGTTATTCTAAACAAACCATTGTTGGAACTTTTTTAAACAACCATTTTTTTATTCAACTATTGTCTATCTAACTTAACAACAATGGTTTTGTAGAAAAACCATTATTGGTAACTTATTCGATATTTTCATAAACAACAGTTTATAAACTTTTCTTAACTAGTTAAACCATTGTCATTAATATTTTTTGTTTAAAAGATAATGGTGTAAAAAATTTAAACTATTGTAAAGAATATCAAAAGACAACATTTTTTTTAAAACAAAATATGTGTAGTGAGACATACAACGGTTTTCATCATTTTTTAAGTGGATTTTACACAACTGTTTACAAAATTAATCTCATTATTTAAAATAAATCAATTTTAAAATAATATGATATTATAATAATTCAATTGTTATTTCACAATTGAAATTAAATTTATAATACAAAGGTTTTCTACAAGAATTACAACTATAAGTTAAAATCTATTTCTAAACATGCTCATTAAGGTACACAATTACAAATTTGCATACATAGGCTCATAAAGAGTAGGGACAGTCAAGTTTCATTCCAGCCCACCCAGAATTTTCTTGTCCATAACTAGCACTTGATGATCAGTGTAAGCATTGTCTGAAATTTTGGTAAAATCTTTCACTTCAGGGGCCCATATATCTTCTTACTTTGAGGTTGTAAATATTTAACTAATGCCCTGCAGTTCCTTGCCACTGTCTTCATTGCTAGATAGCTATTGATTATGTTGATTGTGAGGTAAAGAGTCTATGGCATTAGATCAAATTTGTTTTGAACTTCAATCAACCATTCTACAAGTATGGCTCTCATTTTCTCATTAATTTCAGGTTGTGAATGTATGTAGTAAAAAACCCTGGTCTCATAAAAATAATTTCAGCTCACTAAGAGTTAGATAAGTTGAGAGTTAAGTAGGGTTAAATAACGTATGGTCTTTGGATGTGTATTAGATGGTGAAGGAATACAAATCAGTTTCAACATACAAAAGAGATAAAGAAGAAACAAGATGGCATCATTTGGAAAAGAAGATAATAAACAATGTAGGTATCGGCACTGTCAATGTTGTTTGTAGGTAACTGTGTAGTCTGGTCTCATATTGTTGAGTCCTCAAATTTATATTTTGCAGTGCAGACGGTAGTGGTATGAAAAAAAGAGAAAAGTGAAGAATCCACGTCAGGTATGCATTGTTACCTCTGGTGCCATGTACACAAATGTTGGAGTTTCACCAGTTATTATTCTGGAGCTCACACAACAGTTTTTCTGCAAAATCAATTCACCATTATATGATTTTTTAGAATCCACGTCAGGTATGCATTGTTACCTCTGGTGCCATGTACACAAATGTTGGAGTTTCACGAGTTATTATTCTGGAGCTCACACAACAGTTTTTCTGCAAAATCAATTCACCATTATATGATTTTTTAGGATGACAGTTTTTTTAACCGTTGTATGTCAACCGTTGTCTAATTGCAAATTTCTTGTAGTATTGTATGAATGTGAAACATTTCTACACTCATTTTCTCAACAGTTTCTTTATAATGAGTGGTGTTTAAATCAATTATAGTTAGGATTGGTGCCTCTGATTTAGATTCAGATGATTCTGCTTGCTCCAAATCCATTAGTGCATAATTCCCATATTCGTCACAATCATCCTCATCATTTATATTATCCCACTTTTTTCCCTCTGTAATATAAGTGTTTCCGTGTTGCTTTCTTTAGAGTGCTTCATACTTTGCTTGCAGTTCCAAATATGCCTTGTCTTTCATCACCTTTTTTGGCTTCTTGCAGAAATTTTCGGTTTCAAGTGATCAGGGAGAATGAGCAAGAATTTCAAGTTAACTTCTTCATCTTCATAGGACTTGTCATGAATCTGCAAGTCATTTATAAGTGTGTTAAATCTCTCAAAAACCTCAGTTATGCCTTTATTTGGTTTAGCCATAAAACCCTAATATAGTGAAACCAAGATCCTTCTTTGATTAAATCTAACCACTTTTATTCCTTCACTCAAGATCTTATCTTCTCCCAAATTTGTTTAGCTGACTCATAATTGATAATGTTATTGTGTAACACCCACAAATCTGGGGTCTAGAATTGGGAGTTACTAATCGATAAACCATAATATAATAAGCACAACAGAGTAAAATAATAAATATGACCCCTTGCATACAACTGGATCGATCACGGGTTATAGTAAGAAACAAGCACTATTACAAACCAAATTTTATTACAACCCATAAGTCTATTTAGTTTTAAAAACTATTTAGATTTCATTAAAAACCTCCAGACTAATCAAGAGTCCTAAAATAGTATACCTATAAACTGGTATAGTTTATTTATAAGCACACAAATCCTGATTAAACTGGTAACTCAGGTCTGCTCTGGTCTAGCTGAAATATCAAAATAATAAACAAGTATGAGCGAAAGAAATGCTCAGCAAGCAATATCTAACTTTTGATTAAAATAACAACAACATATCTGAGGAATAAAACCAAACCACAATAACTGAGCAATAATAAAAGCTAATATGAGTGTTAAAAACAAACAACTCTCTTTATTTATATTTTTTGATTGGAATCCTCGAATGAGGGTGTGTTGCCGCAGGTGATCAGCCGCGGAGCAACACTGGTTTGTCGAAGCATATCCAACTAAACAAAGGGTACCAGAGGCACATATTGGCCGAGAAAGGTATTATATCCTGTATAATATATAGCTCATACTGGACCGCCACCACAGCCTCTTACGCAACCATCCAATCCATAAAAACATTTTTAATTGAAGGAGTCCAATCAAACAACATCCTTAACAATATAACTCCCCATTTGACATGGTCATGAGTCATCTCAACAATTGATGGAGAAAAAACTAGAACAATTAGTTATTCACTAATCTCATTTCAAAGTTCCATTGTATAGAGTAATTGCAGCGAAATTTAAAACGTTACTATTATGAACTTAGAACAGGAAAGATGTACTTGCATGATTATGATTAAACAATCTGATCAGTAAAATGATAAACTATTTTGAAATACCAAAATTAAGAATTAATAAATGAATAATCATATTAATAGATTTTTAAATACCAAAATATATTTTTTAAAAGCTAAAAATAATTTTTAGGAAATAATTGAATTAATTATATATAATTAGATTTTTATGTAACTATTTATGAATAAAATTAATTGATTAAATGAATTAATCAATTAATTAAATCCATAAATAATTAATTAAAATAAATTATAAATAATTTAATCAAATTTAGGTTTTTGAAAATAATAAAATAAAATATTTTGTGGAATTTAAAAAAATAATTTAGTATACTATAAAAATAATAAATTAAACTAATTTTTAGAATTTAAAAATAATTTTTAGCATTTAAGAAAATGACTTTTGAAAATAGAATAAGATTTTTGAATTAAATTTAAATCAGAATTACAGAAACAAAAATGAGAAATAGGAAATGGGGTTTTGAGGATTAAAACCGCGTCGTTTTCCGGGTTTAAAAACAGTTCATCCGAATTAATCCGGGTCCCCAAGAACAGTCACCGGATTTCTCGAAAACCGGAAACGGGTGACATTTCCGGCAACTCGGAAAAATTCCGGCAACACTCAGACAAGGCCATAACACAGTCTTTGCTTCCGTTTTTTCAGTCTATTACGTTCAATAATCATCTGGTAATCACATAATAGCAATCTCAGATCAAAAGTTCAAGCTTTTCTGGTGAACTAAATTGGAAAATTGATCTTTCAGAAAAACGAACCGTTTTCAGTGATTAATATCACAAATTAAAGCTGGTATCTTATACAATCAATGCAGCTCATTAAAATCCTCAAACCACTAACATTTAAACTAAAAATTATAAAGTTAAAAATGGTAAAAACGTTAAACTCGAACTGTGAAATCCAAGAAAAATACGATCATAAAACTAGCATAAATTGACAGTACAGATCACGATGAATGTATTACGAGCATCAAAAAACCATAAACCCCCGGAAATCCAAAAACTCGAATTCAAGTTCAAGAACATAAAAAGTCGGATTTGAGATTCAATTCACCTCAAGTGATAATTGTTGTATCAAAAAAAAGACCACGAAAAGGGCTTTAATCCGGCTACTAGAGCATCAAGAACGGTTTGGAAATTATCTCGGAATCGATCGATTTGTGTTCAAGAGCAAAACACACCCTGAATCTCAATGTCTTGATTTTTGATAAAATGAATAATGAAAATGAATTATTAGCTATTTATATTTTAAGAAAAATAAATACCCCAAAATCGATTAAGGGTGGTTTTATCCCCTAATTAAAATAATTAGGCCCAAAAATAGTTATTATGGTGAATAAATTTAAAAATAATTAAATATAAAAATTTATGTCAAAATTCTCCAAAAATTATGAATAATCCAAAAATACAAAAATAATGAATATTTGGAATATGAATGATTTGATAAAAATAAAATTATGAATTTTTAGGGATTTGACGTCCCGGTAGTGTCTTGGTCCGTTTATTTTTTGAGAAACCGAAATGTTACCTAAATTAACCGAAAAGCCCGGAAACTCATATAACGCATTCAAATGTACACAAAATGAGATAAAACCAATACCTCGATAAAGACGCTAACAAAAATGCGTCCAGATTGCGGATCGAGTCATATAAATGCATTTTAAATTCATGTCATATACATGTCCATTTTAAAATTTTCTTGTCCACACGGGAACGCAAATAGCAACTACTGAATGTCATATCATGGAAAATGAACATTTTCACTTATATAAACACATAATATTTATTTATTTATCATAAAATATTCACATAATTTTTCTCGGATATTACATCCTTCCCCCTTAACAGGATTCTGTCCTCAGAATCAGCTTAGGAAAAGAAGTGAGGATATTTGGTTCGCATTTCCCTTTCCAACTCCCAGGTCGATTCTTCAACCTTGGGATTCCTCCCGAAGACTCACACTAAAGACAAACTTATTCCTAAGCACTCTTTCCTGCCGGTCTAAAATTTGTACAGGTCGCTCTATGAAAGACAAATATGGTTGAATCTCGATTGGATCGTATTATATCACATAGTTCGAATCAGGAAAATAACGCTTCAACATTGACACATGGAATACATTGTGGATATGCTGCATGTGTGGCGGTAAGGCTAGCTTGTAAGCAACCTTTTCTACATGCCTCAAAACTTTAAAAGGGCCAACATAACGCGGACTCAGCTTTCCTTTCTTCCCAAATCAGAATAAACCCTTCCAAGGTGAAATCTTTGATAGAACTACTTCTCCAACCTCAAATTCCATACCCTTTCTAATGGGATCAACATATTTGCGTTGATGATCTTGAGCTGCCACTAATCTTTTCCGAATGAGTTCTACTTTCTCTTTTGTCTATTACATCAACTATGGACCAAAAATCTTTCCTTCACCAACTTCATCCCAACATATTGGAGATATGCATCTTCTGCCATACAAGACTTCGTAAGGCGACATTCCAATACTGGAATGATAATTGTTGTTATAAGAGAATTCAACCAAAGGTAAATGTTCGTCTCAACTTCCTTCAAAATCCAAAGCACATACCCTTAGCATTTCTTCAATATTCTTAATTATCCTTTCACTTTGACCATCCATCTGTGGATGATACGCAGTACTCATATTCAACTTCGCTCCAAGACAATCTTGAAAACTTCTCCAAAATCTTGAATTAAATCGAGGATCTCTATAGGAAACTATGGATACCGGAATTCCATGTCGAACCACAATCTCCTTCAAAAATAGCTAAACCAATTTATCCATTGAGAATCTCTCGTTGATAGGAAGGAAATGCGCTCACTTAGTCAATCATTCAATAATAACCCAAATAACATCATGATTTGTCTTGGTCCTCGGTAATCCAACTATAAAATCCATCACAGGATGTTCCCACTTCCATTTTGGAATGTCAAATGGTTGTAATAGTCCATTAGGCCTTTGATGTTCTGCTTTAACTCTCTGGCAAGTTTACCACTTACTCACCCATTCAGCAATTTCTTTCCTCAGACTTGGCCACCAAAAGTTTTCTCTTAAGTCTCTGTATATCATCCTAGTTCTGTGATGAATTGAATATCTAGAGTTGTGAGCATCTTGAATAATTTCATCTTTCTGCTCGGTTACGTTGGGTATCCATATTCTGGAAGAAAATCTTAGTATAATATTATCATCCTTTTGACTCACTATCTCTTCTCCTGTTAACTTTTCTTGTTCATGGCTCATTACTTCTTCCTGACACCTTCTTATCTTCTCCAACAATACTGGTTGAAAATAAAATGCATACAATATATCTGTAAATATATTTGTAATACTGACCTCTATTTCAAGCTTCTCAAATTCCTTGATCAATTCCTTGTATGAAGTGATCATGTTTAACCTTTCTTTTTTGCTCAGAGCATATGCCACCACATTTGCTTTTCCTGGATGATAGTTAATTATATAGTCATAGTCTTTGATCAATTCTAGCCACCTCCTCTGTCTCATGTTCAGCTATTTCTGGGTAAAGATATATTTTAAACTCTTGTGGTCGGTGTATATCTTACACTTATCTCAATAAAGATAATGCCTCCATATCTTCAATGCAAACACTATAGCTACCAATTCCAGATCATGGGTTGGATACTTCTCTTCATCTGGTTTAGTTGTCTTGAAGCGCAGGCTATCACTTTATCGTGTTGCATCAGAACACATCTTAATCCTTTATACGACGCGTCACTGTAGATCATAAAGTTTCCTTGATCATCTGGTAAGACTAGCACTGGAGAAGATACTAATATGTTCTTTAATTCCTGAAAACTCTCCTCGCACTTCTCGTTCCATTTAAATTTCTAGTTTTTTCTAGTGAGCTTTTTCAATGGTGTGGCTATCTTCGCAAAATCTTGCACAAATCTTCTATAGTAACCTGCCAATCCCATGAAACTTCTTACTTTTGTTGGTGTTTTTTGTCTCTCCCAGTTTATTATAGCTTCAATCTTTGACGGATCCAGTTCTACTCTTTTATTACTAATCACGTGTCCAAGAAATCGTACTTCTTTTAACCAAAATACACACTTGGAAAACTTTGCGTATAATTTCTCCTGTCACAGTGTGTCCAGAACTATTTTCAAATGCCCTGTATGTTCTTCTTCCATCTTGGAATAGATCAAAATGTCATCTATGAACACAACCATGAATTTATCCAAATACTTCTTGAATACTCGATTCATTAGATCCATTAAAGCTGCTGGTGCATTTTTTAATCTAAATGCCTTCACCATAAACTCATAATGTCCATATCTGGTTCTGAATACTGTCTTTGGAATGTCTTCTGGTTTAATCTTCATTTGATGGTATTCAGATTTTAAATCAATCTTAGAAAACCATACAACGCCTTTTAGTTGGTAAAATAAATTCTCAATCCTTGGCAACGGATAGTATTTCTTAATGATCAGCTTATTCATTCCCGATAGTCAACACATAGCCACATACTTCCCTTCTTCTTAACAAACAAAACTGGTGCGCCCCATGGGGATATGCTTGATCTTATAACTCTTTTATCCAACAGATCTTTTAACTGAGTTGCCAACTCTTTCATCTCCACTGGTGCTATTTGATACGGAGCTTTAGAAACTGGTTCTGTTCTGGGTGCTAAATCAATTGCAAACTTAATCTCTCTATCAGGAGGTAATCCTGGAAGATCGTCTCAAAAGACATCTGAAAACTTATTGACGACTGGAATTGCTTCTTGCACAGGAACTTCTTTGTAGGTGTCTATCACATGAGCCAAACATGCCTCTCAATTCTGAAGCAATAACTTTTTTGCTTGAGTTATTCTTAAGAACTTCTTTTCCTGCTTACTCCCTCGAAATATCACCTTCTTCTTATTATCCAAGGTCAGAAGTCTCACTTTTCTATTCTTACAATTAATTTGAGCGTTATTCTCATTCAACCAATCTATTCCAAAGATAACATCAAATTCTCCCAACTTAAAGAGTATTAAGTTGACATAATAATGATGTCCTGCTATCTCAATGTCGCACCTCGGGCACACTCGGTCAACAGGAACTTGGTTTTTATTAGCTAATTCTATCATTAACGCTTGTTCTAACAACTCGTCTTCACAATGCAATTTATCGACAAAATCATTAGAAATGAGTGATCTTGTAACTCCATAATCAATTAAAACTTTAGCACCTACGGAACGTTATAACTCTGAACAACATCCTTTATAGTCATGTTGAATGTCCTGGCCTTTCGCTGGTTCTTTGTTGTTGGTCCTTCAATTCTTGCTACATTAGCTATTGGATCTGTTGCCTGACAGTCCCTGGAAATATGCCTCATCTTTCCATATTTAAAATATACAGTCCCCGACTTTTGAACTGGAGTTTGTTTCCGACACTCATTAGCATAGTGCCTCTTCTGATTGCACTTAAAGCACAACACATTAACCTTACAAATCCCAAAGTGTCTTTAACCATAAAACTTACAATATGACATTGGTGGACGATTGGACCTCTATTGATTTGAATTCTGAAAACGGTTGCCATGTCCTTCGTTTCCTGATTATGGTTTACTGAATCCCACATTCTTATTATCCTGAAACTTTGACTTTTTATTGAAATGGCCCTGGGAATTACCTTTTTGCTGACCTCCTCCTGAGGTTTCTATTTTCCTTTTCTTCCCGTCCCTTTGTCTCTGAGACGTGTCACTTCTAGTTTCAATCGCCATTGCTTTTTGAACCAGTGCCATATAAGAAGTTAACTCAAACATGGCCACTCTATTCTGAATAAAAAAATTTAACCCTAGTTCAAACCTTTCTGCTCTCTTTTCATCTTTATCAACTTGATTTGGAACAAACCTTGCCAATTCAGTAAACTTGGCCTCATATTCCGTGACAGTAAGATCACCATGTGTCAGACTCAAGAACTTGATCTCCATTTGGTTCTTCATATACCTCGGGACATACTTTTCTAAAAACATCTATGTAAACCTTTACCAAGTCACAAACTCACCTTTTTCCAATGCTTTTTTGGATTCCCACCAATAGTTTGCCTCAACCTTTAGGAAGTAACTGGAAAATTTAGTCTTCTGTGCGACTCCTTCTCCAACTAAGTCAAAAGCCTTCTCAATCTTTTTAAGCCATGTATTGGCTTCCACGGGGTCAACACTTCCCTTAAACTCAGTTGGTTTCACATCTTGAAATTTCTTAAAATTTACCACATGTGGAGCTGCTGGTTGCTACTGCTGCTATTGCTGCTGTTGTTGTTGCTGCGTAAGATGCAACACCTGTTGCTGCATCAGTCCCAACATCTAGACAATCGTGGGATATGTATGAATCTCGATATGATCCTCTCCTGAATTAATCCTCCTCTTTGGTGCCATTATTCTGATAAGAAAATAAGCAACTTATATAATAATTTTTCAAGCATGGTGTCAAATATGTAGCAATCTATTAGCATATCAGAATTCTCATGCATTAGATCATTTCCAACTTATCGTATACTTGCTACTATATTAACACATCCAACATGATTATCACATATCCTTCTTACTATGACTTCGTTTGGGAGTGCTGTTAAAAACTGTTGTGCTGTGAGAAAAAAATGTTGGTGAAAAAAGTGTTGTCATGAAAGTTAGATGACTGTTTGGTATTTTTTTTAATTTATGCCTATTTTGAGATATAATATATAAAAATAATATTTTTGAGAAGGTTTGATGGTGAAACTTAAAGATACTTCTTGCAAAAGCTGAATACAACTTTTTCCAAAAGCATGGGGGACGTGCTTTTTCTAACAACTTTTAGATCAAAAGTGCTTTTCCCGAAAGCAGTTTTTCGAATTAACCAAACACCTTTCTGACAGCTTTTCAGCAAAAACCTGATGTAGCTGTCTGCAATAGCAATACCAAACGAGACATATATATCTCAAAGAATAATAATACAAAAAGAAATGACAGGGAATTTATCAAAATCCTCCAGCTCTTGCTTAACGATCTCAAATAAACCAACAAATAGTTGATAGAGTTACCACACAACCTTCCAAATTCTTACATCACTTTATACTATTCTCGGAAATCAATAAAATAGCAAAGCAACGGCACAAAAGCCTAAAGCTAAATGCAAAACAGGAAACCTGAGCACTTAGCTATAGACCAGCCCAATAACTTAAACTTAACTCCATAAGAGTTAAACTACACGCGCTTATGTTATGTGATTTTTTCTATGCCTTACTTAAGACAACATCTAGGCCTATTTTAGTGTCAATAACCTGAGCTCTGATGCCAACCTATAACGCCCTCAAATACGGGGTCTAGATTTGAGAGTTACTACCCGATAAACAAGAATATATTAAGCACAACGGAGTAAAATAATAAATATGACCCCTTGCATGCAACTGGATCGATCACTGGTTTTAGTATAAACACCCACTATTAAAACCCAAATGTTATTACAACCCATAAGTCTATTTAGTTTTACAAACTATTCAAATTTTATTACAAACCTCTAAACTAATCAAGCGTCCCAAAACAGTCTACTTGGAAGACACAACAACTATTTACAAGCACACAAGTCTTAATTAAACTGGTATCTCAGGCCTACTCTGGTCTAGCTAAAAGATCAGAATAATAAACAAGTATGAGAGAAAGAAATGCTCAGCAAGCAGTATCTAACTTATGATTAAAACAACAACAACATATCTGAAAAATAAAACCAAACCGCAATACCTAAGCAATAATAAAAGCTAATATGAACCTTGATTATAAACAACTCATTTTAATTACATTTTTGGATTGGAATCCTCGAACGACGGTGTGTTACCGCCGGTGATCAGCCGCGGAGCAACACTGGAATGTCGAAGCATATTTAATTATGAAAAATAAATTAGTTCATAAATATGTTGTACTCCAATAATAATTTATTAATTTTTAGAACCTTTAAATTTTAATTACACCACATATTCATTTGTTGTATAAAATAATTTATGTATTTGATATCTTTGGAATAAATATATTTATACTTTTATGAAATATTATTTACTTTCAAATTTTCATTAAGTTTATTACTTTTATAAAAATATTATTGTTGACTTTAAAATCATAATATTAACTTTAAAAAATGAATAAAAAATATATTTCAATTATTAATTCATTTCTACGTAAATAATTATTTAGCTAAATAAAAAATAAATAAAAAATTAATATTTATTGTATGGAATGGGTATGGTAACACATTGTGATTATACCGCAACATCAAAAAAGAGGGGTTGTGATAGACATTTGTTTCGAAAAGCTACTATTACACTTTTCTTTGCAACCCCAGCATGCAATCTATGGGGTAGTGTATTTAACCTTACTTAAATATTTTGAATAATTAGAAATATTTATTTTTAATATGAAAATACAAGTCTTAATATTTTATAACTAATCTATAAAATAAAATATTGTTTTCTTATATAACCAAATAATTAAAAATGCAAAAAATGTATATATAAATATAATTACAAAAATCATGGTTATTACACTCATAACTTACCCCATCTATCTCATCTGTCTCTTTCTCTCCCTCACAAAATCTAGACTCTTGTGCAAATTTAAACAGTAGTTTGAAAAACCTAAGTGGAATTGATTTTCGATTATTCAATACAAGTTGTAAGTTTTCTACAATTAGTTTGATTTTGACATGTATGAAGCAATCGCATGGAAAATACAGGGTACCGCTATCAATTTTGAATTATTTCTTTAAATTTGTGTTAATGTAAGTTGGTATTTATTTAAGTATCTTTTTGTGTGTTTTGATTGTAGACCATGTAGAAGGGAATGAAGAAGAGAGTATCAAGTGTATCGAGTATTCTCTGTATATATAGGTCATGGGGGTAAAAAAGTCTTGGAAACAAAATCAGCTTTAGAGTCCAAAGGAGAGCTGCATCTTCTTGTTTGCACCTTATGATGTAAAGTAGCTTTGGTTTATTTTGGCTGCACATAACATTCATCAATAAAGTTTCAATTTCAAAACCCGTCAGGTCACCTGTCCAGAACATGTGAAGGTAGATGTTTTCTCATGTATCATTGCTTTTGTGTTGAATAGGTTTTACAGTTTTTAGATTATGATTTGTTAGTACTAGACTTGTAATTATTGAAGCATTAGTTTTAGAGAAAAATGATTTATGACTATGAGCTTATAGCTTGGTAGTAGATTGTTGAGAATAATTGATAAAAAGGGTTATATTCATTGGGACTATGGATAAGTTTGAAAATATTGGAAGCTATTCAACATTGTGCACGTTCAACCATGTAGGTGACTGTTGATATGTATTTAATCAGTAAGTTAAATAAGCTTGTAATGTTTAAGTATTTAATGACAAATTATTTTTGTAGTGATGGACACTCTACTTGGGAATTATACATGTTACTGCTACTAAAATTAATAACCTATGTGTGCTCCCCTTGTTCGTCTCTGTTTGGATGGCCTCTGTTCAAGGGATTTAGAGTCCGTTCTTTTTACATTCACCAATATGATATTCTATCTTCAACATGTTGCTACTTTACAAACAGATGCACGTTCATTGGCATATATTTTTTAATTTTGCTAAAGTACATTATAATTATTGAAGTATTCTCTAACATAGACATTATAAATTTTATATACCCCTCTCCTCTGCTAAACCAAATCTCATATATAATTATCCTCATATTCTGAATGTTCCATTTCTTTACGGTTCTTGTTTTTAATAAGGTGGATTGGAAACCATTTGTTTCTTACACCGATGAATTTGTGTGCAGCGTAATCCATGGATTATCAAGTCCAAGTGTTAAATATACTCCCGGTAGACTTATGTACAAGCCAGACTTAAAGATGTGTAACCTGCAAGTACCATCATTATTGTCTTTCTTTTAGTCGTATATAGAAGGAATTTAAAGATGGAAAATAGAATAGTACAATGTGAACATGACACCATCAATACTTGTTCTTGCAAAAAGTCAGGTAGCATAGTTTGAACAAACAACAACTTGTATATCAATACATCTTGCTGGCAGTCGATTATGTCTCAAAATAGGTAGAAGTCAAAGCTCTACCGACAAATGATGCAAAGGCAGTGCTGAATTTTCTTCATAAGCAGATTTTCACAAGGTTTGGAACACCTCGGGTAATCATAAGTGATGAAGGGTCGCATTTCTGCAACCGTAAGTTCACTTCTATGATGCAGCGTTATAATGTGAATCATCGAGTTGCTACTGCCTATCATCCGCAAACAAATGGTCAAGCGGAAGTGTCTAACAGAGAGATCAAGCGCATTCTAGAGAAGGTTGTTTGTCCGTCAAGGAAGGATTGGTCTTTAAAGCTCGATGAAGTTGTTTGGGCTTACAGAACAGCATACAAAACTCCACTTGGTATGTCCCCGTTTCAGCTGGTGTATGGTAAGGGATGTCATTTACCTGCGGAGCTTGAGCATAAGGCCTACTGGGCGTTGAAAAAGTTAAACCTGGATTTAGATGCAGCTGGTAAGAAGAGAATGCTTCAGCCTAATGAACTTGATGAATTCCGACTTCAAGCGTACGAGAATAACAAAATGTACAAGGAAAAGGTGAAGAGGTGGCACGATAGGAAACTACATCCTAAGTTATTCGTGCCGGGGCAATAAGTTCTCTTATTCAACTCTCGTCTCCGACTTTTTCCTGGGAAGATGAAATCAAGGTGGTCTGGACCTTTTATTGTCAAAACTGTGTTTCCACATGGAGCGGTGGAAATTTTTGAGAATGATCCGGACCAAGCATTCAAGGTTAATGGCCAGCGTTTGAAGCACTACTATGGGGACATGGAAAACCGAGAAGTGGTTAGTGTCATTTTATTGACTACTTGAGAAAGGTACGCAACATCAAGCTAATGACGAAAAAGAAGCGCTGTGTGGGAGGCAACCCATGATTTGTTGTTACAGAAACCCTTAGAAGTTAATAACCTATCCAAAAACATAAAAAAATCAGAAAAACGGGACTGAAAACAAAAAATCCAGTGACCCCCTGAGCGCCCGCTCAGCTCTGCTGAGCGACCGCTCAGGGGTCGACTGCCAGAATTTTTTTTTTAAATTCAGAAAAAAATCAAAAAAATCAGAAAGATAAAAAAAACCAATTTTAGCCCATAAACCCATAATTTTTTCCTACTACCCCATCATTTTATCCCTCAACCCCACTCCTAATCTAGTTTTAACCTAATTCACATCCTATATATACATACACCTATCCTACATATCCCCCACAAACTTTCTACACTCAAACTCTCTCCCAAACACAAATACTCAGTTCTTAAACACTTTTATTCAAGATTCAATGGCACCCAAGAGAGCACAAACTATTGATAGCAGCAGCGCAGTCCCTACTGCTGATTCATCTAGGGGTACTGCTGCGAGGCCTCGGTTGAATGACAGAGCTGCGGAGGAGGAGTACACTAGGCTTTTGGGGAAGCCGATTCTGAAGGAGAGAGGGTTTTTGCCATCGGGGAGGGATGGTGAGTTGCTAACTATGATTGCAGAGAAGGGGTGGATAGCTTTTTGTGAGTCGCCCGAAGCAGTGCCGATGAGTGTGGTTCGCGAGTTCTATGTAAACGCGAAGGCCGAGAAGAATGGGTTTTCTGTGGTCCGAGGGCTGACGGTTGATTATCACCCAGCGGCGATTCGCCGTGTGATTGGGCAGCGAGAGAGGAAGCCCGAGGAGGAGAACTGGAATGAGAAGACTGCTGAGGATTTCGACTTGGATTTGATTTGTGCTACTCTCTGTAGGCCGGGCACAGGTTGGACCTTCAAGACCGGCACTAATGAGTATCGTCACTTCCCGGCGATCGCTATGAACAGGTATGCCCGTGCATGGAATGCGTTTATTTGTGCTAATATTCTGCCTTCTTCACATGCACATGAGGTCACAGTTAAGAGAGCACAGTTATATTGGGGAATTCTTAATGAGGAGTACTATGTGGACCTTGGTGAGTTTATCTACCAAGGAATTCTGAAGTTTTTGAGGGGAGCTAAGCACATGAACATCCCTTATGCATCCACGGTCACGAAGCTTTGCCGAGCAGTGGGAGTGAACTGGCCGTCTCATGAGCAGTTGCAGTTGTCGGCCGCTCCGATTGTTCTGGGACTCTGAATGGGATGCAGGAGTGGACAGGTGGTGAGCCCGAGGAGCATGGGCTGGGTTATCATCTTTCAGGAGGGCGTCCAGCACGAGTTGCTACTATGGTTAGGCTTAAGCGTGATGAGGCTGGTTCTTCGAGAGCTCAGGAGGGTGCTGGGATGGCTGATGCCCAGTATAGGAGGCTTTCACGGCGGATGGATGCCATGTACGAGACACAGAGCAGGTTTGCTCAGGAGCTCACCCTTGCGTTAGGGACTGCTTTTCGGGGCCTTGGAGCTGATATCCAGTGGCCAGTTTTTGGTGAGGACTCTGCATACCCGCCGCCTGATACTCCACCCACTGAGGGTGATGATGATGATGACTCGGAGTAGGTATACCATGTGTTCCTTTCTACTACCTTCACTGGGGACAGTGAAGATTTTAAGTTTGGGGGTGGTAGTTAAGGAATATTTTATGTGTGTCATATAGTTGTATATTCATGATAGTTTAGTTCATATAGTTACATAATTTTTGCCATATAGTTTTTTTTATTGTTTTTTTTTATTTATAGTTTTATTTGTTTATCATGTCATATATCTCATGCATATACCATGATCCCTTTTGCGATGATTTATCGACTGATTTGTGATATTGATGCGAGTGTAGTGATAGCATTAAAGTGATATTGAGTCGTGTAGGTTGATATGCATGCTAGAAGCACTTGTATTTTCACTAAGTCTTAGAGAATGCTTAAGGACTAGATTGTTGTTATGATCTGATTGTTTTCGAGGTTAATCTATTTATTATGCTTAGAATTTGATAATAGGTTCTTAGTGATAAAGGCATGAAAAAAAAAATGGAGTAAAAATGGAATTTGTTGCTAGTTGTGGCTAGGCGTCAAATGGCTAGTAGTCGGCTCGCATGTTATGCGAGTAGTCTAGGGTTGAGCAAGACGGAGCGAAACGCACTTGCTCAGAAATTTTGAAAAAAATAAAGAAAAAAAAAGAAAGAAAAAAGAACAAAGAAAAAAATTGTGTTTATGCATAATTGATCATGAGTGGGCTCTTTGGTATTCGAGTTATTAAATTCTTAGGGGACTTTGTGCCTAGTGACCTAAGGCTTTTAGAGTCTGGGATCTGCTAACCTAACGCTCGCTACATGGATGCCATTGTATAAGTCTTTTGTGGACCTCACTCATTGCACGGTCAAATAAGCATTGTTGTTGTGAATAAAAGCATGATTCCGTAATAAGCTCCAGAATTCTTGTAGTATTATATGTTACTTTGTGCCTAGAATTTTTATTCTTTGTATAAACATGTGATTGCCTTGATGATGGTTGAGTCATAATAATTGATCTAGTTCCGAAGCATATCTGTTAAGCATTTGCACACACAACGTTTCTGGCTGTATGTTCGTTTGCATGAGTTTATTGATCTTTAGTCGCCTAACTGCATTTGTTGAGATGTTGTGAATTGGTTGGTTTGTTCGTAATAAGGGGGATCGCTGCATTTCATATAGATTACATTCATGCATGTTTTTATTTGTTTTTGAGTCTGTGACGCTTGAGGACAAGCATCGATTTAAGTTTGGGGGTGTGATAAGTGGCATTTTATACCACTTAGAGCGTCTTAAAATAGCTTAAATTGGTGCCTTGAAATCAAGTATTTTGTGTATTTGATGCGTTTTTCTAGTGTTTATGCATTTCAAGGTATTAGTTGCATTTCGGAGGAGTAATCATCAAGAATAAGCCTTGGCATGTGTTCACCATTGCGAGAGGAAGGAAATGGGCAGATTACAGCGAAGATACGGAGCAAACTCAGGATTTTTCCAGTAGGGTCCTGAGCACCCGCTCAGCTATGCTGAGCGGCCGCGCAGAAAGCTGAGCGCCCGCTCAGCTATTCTGAGCGGCCGCGCAGGGTCGGGAAAAAAGATAATTTATTTTAGGACTTCTACTTCTGTTTGGCTTCCACTTTTATGTAATCTGAGTTTTATGGGACTATTATATAAGTAGATTTGGAGACGTTATCATGAGGTTGGATCGTTGTATTAAGCAAGGAGCGTAGGAGATAAGGAAGAAGACCGTTTTAGCACACAGCAACGAAGAGGAAGCATATTTTCTTGTGATTCTTATTTCATTGTAACGTTGGATGCTAGTTTTCTTACTTTAAACCTAATTACTCTTGTGACGTACTCTGATTTAATATAATTAGTTTAGTTATTATTCTCTTGTGTTTGTTTATCATGATTTCATATGAACCCATGATGACGATAAGTGCTATTATGGGCTAATCGTGATCTTGGGGTCGTAACGGATTTGCTATCGAATTATTTAGTTAATTGTTTAATACCTTAGTGTGTGATGATTGTATGATATCTAGTATTGGTTGTGCGTATTCGTCTTATGTGTGTCGCGAACATATAAGATAGGGTGTTAATCTCTTGTGAAGCGACGGTGGATCTTGAGATTTAGAACTTGCCATGCTAGCATAGGTTCATGTATGATATTACATGATTAGTGGGTAATTCTAACAGTTTTATTTGCCCTGTGTAATCAAAAGGAATAACTTGTGATTAAATCATTATGTTGTCAATTTCTGTAGACATATAGGAACTCAACATAATTGATGCCTATTCAACTTCTATCTTAATTGTGGATGCTTGGTAGAATGGTATTAGTACAATGAAAGTTGGCTTTTATCAGTTTCGTGTTATTCGATTAATATCATCACTGTTGCATGCTAAGGGTAATAACAATAATTATTGAAGGAAGTAGTAATGAAGTTGTGATCTCATGAGTGTTTTAATATTGTTAATTGAAGTGATTAATTAAGTAATTAATTGTAGTTAATATTTAGTCAACAATTCTAAGTGTTAGTGTCTTAACATTGAGAAGTAATCATACATTGGTGCGTGAGTTAATTAAACAATAATTAGTCTGAGTCTCTGTGGGAACGAACTAGAAAGTATTCTATATTACTTGCGAACGCGTATACTTGCCTGTATTTTTAGCGCGTGTTTCCGCCCTAACAACAGCTGGTGATGTGGATTATGAGACTGGTGGCTCAGCTGATTTCTTTGGTGATGAAAGTGGGGATAGTAAAGATGAAGCAATGGACATAGGGGGAGAAGTAGCATCCAGTTCAAGATCAGGTATGCCATCATGGGCATTTTTAAAGCATTATGATGAGCACTACTTCAAGACAACCCTGATCCAACTAATCAATTAGACAAATACTACTCTTTAAACCACTTCTAATGCCAGCACCAAGAAGCTCCTTCAGGCACATCTAGCCTCTCTGCAACTTCAACAAATTCAAGGCTTCCAACATGCTAGGGATGTAAACACCATCAAGGGTGATATTGAGGAGATGAAGAAGGCCATTTCAGATAAAATGGACTCTGCATTTGCTTCCAAACACATGCAAATGTTACCATTTGTTTCTTATGGTGGATTGGAAACCATTTGTTTCTTACACCGATGAATTTGTGTGCAGCGTAATCCATGGATTATCAAGTCCAAGTGTTAAATATACTCCCGGTAGACTTATGTACAAGCCAGACTTAAAGATGTGTAACCTGCAAGTACCATCATTATTGTCTTTCTTTTAGTCGTATATGGAAGGAATTTAAAGATGGAAAATAGAATAGTACAATGTGAACATGACACCATCAATACTTGTTCTTGCAAAAAGTCAGGTAGCATAGTTTGAACAAACAACAACTTGTATATCAATACATCTTGCTGGCAGTCGATTATGTCTCAAAATAGGTAGAAGTCAAAGCTCTACCGACAAATGATGCAAAGGCAGTGCTGAATTTTCTTCATAAGCAGATTTTCACAAGGTTTGGAACACCTCAGGTAATCATAAGTGATGAAGGGTCGCATTTCTGCAACCGTAAGTTCACTTCTATGATGCAGCGTTATAATGTGAATCATCGAGTTGCTACTGCCTATCATCCGCAAACAAATGGTCAAGCGGAAGTGTCTAACAGAGAGATCAAGCGCATTCTAGAGAAGGTTGTTTGTCCGTCAAGGAAGGATTGGTCTTTAAAGCTCGATGAAGTTGTTTGGGCTTACAGAACAGCATACAAAACTCCACTTGGTATGTCCCCGTTTCAGCTGGTGTATGGTAAGGGATGTCATTTACCTGCGGAGCTTGAGCATAAGGCCTACTGGGCGTTGAAAAAGTTAAACCTGGATTTAGATGCAGCTGGTAAGAAGAGAATGCTTCAGCCTAATGAACTTGATGAATTCCGACTTCAAGCGTACGAGAATAACAAAATATACAAGGAAAAGGTGAAGAGGTGGCACGATAGGAAACTACATCCTAAGTTATTCGTGCCGGGGCAATAAGTTCTCTTATTCAACTCTCGTCTCCGACTTTTTCCTGGGAAGATGAAATCAAGGTGGTCTGGACCTTTTATTGTCAAAACTGTGTTTCCACATGGAGCGGTGGAAATTTTTGAGAATGATCCGGACCAAGCATTCAAGGTTAATGGCCAGCGTTTGAAGCACTACTATGGGGACATGGAAAACCGAGAAGTGGTTAGTGTCATTTTATTGACTACTTGAGAAAGGTACGCAACGTCAAGCTAATGACGAAAAAGAAGCGCTGTGTGGGAGGCAACCCATGATTTGTTGTTACAGAAACCCTTAGAAGTTAATAACCTATCCAAAAACATAAAAAAATCAGAAAAACGGGACTGAAAACAAAAATTCCAGTGACCCCCTGAGCGCCCGCTCAGCTCTGCTGAGCGACCGCTCAGGGGTCGACTGCCAGAATTTTTTTTTTAAATTCAGAAAAAAATCAAAAAAATCAGAAAGATAAAAAAACCAATTTTAGCCCATAAACCCATAATTTTTTCCTACTACCCCATCATTTTATCCCTCAACCCCACTCCTAATCTAGTTTTAACCTAATTCACATCCTATATATACATACACCTATCCTACATATCCCCCACAAACTTTCTACACTCAAACTCTCTCCCAAACACAAATACTCAGTTCTTAAACACTTTTATTCAAGATTCAATGGCACCCAAGAGAGCACAAACTATTGATAGCAGCAGCGCAGTCCCTACTGCTGATTCATCTAGGGGTACTGCTGCGAGGCCTCGGTTGAATGACAGAGCTGCGGAGGAGGAGTACACTAGGCTTTTGGGGAAGCCGATTCTGAAGGAGAGAGGGTTTTTGCCATCGGGGAGGGATGGTGAGTTGCTAACTATGATTGCAGAGAAGGGGTGGATAGCTTTTTGTGAGTCGCCCGAAGCAGTGCCGATGAGTGTGGTTCGCGAGTTCTATGTAAACGCGAAGGCCGAGAAGAATGGGTTTTCTGTGGTCCGAGGGCTGACGGTTGATTATCACCCAGCGGCGATTCGCCGTGTGATTGGGCAGCGAGAGAGGAAGCCCGAGGAGGAGAACTGGAATGAGAAGACTGCTGAGGATTTCGACTTGGATTTGATTTGTGCTACTCTCTGTAGGCCGGGCACAGGTTGGACCTTCAAGACCGGCACTAATGAGTATCGTCACTTCCCGGCGATCGCTATGAACAGGTATGCCCGTGCATGGAATGCGTTTATTTGTGCTAATATTCTGCCTTCTTCACATGCACATGAGGTCACAGTTAAGAGAGCACAGTTATATTGGGGAATTCTTAATGAGGAGTACTATGTGGACCTTGGTGAGTTTATCTACCAAGGAATTCTGAAGTTTTTGAGGGGAGCTAAGCACATGAACATCCCTTATGCATCCACGGTCACGAAGCTTTGCCGAGCAGTGGGAGTGAACTGGCCGTCTCATGAGCAGTTGCAGTTGTCGGCCGCTCCGATTGTTCTGGGACTCTGAATGGGATGCAGGAGTGGACAGGTGGTGAGCCCGAGGAGCATGGGCTGGGTTATCATCTTTCAGGAGGGCGTCCAGCACGAGTTGCTACTATGGTTAGGCTTAAGCGTGATGAGGCTGGTTCTTCGAGAGCTCAGGAGGGTGCTGGGATGGCTGATGCCCAGTATAGGAGGCTTTCACGGCGGATGGATGCCATGTACGAGACACAGAGCAGGTTTGCTCAGGAGCTCACCCTTGCGTTAGGGACTGCTTTTCGGGGCCTTGGAGCTGATATCCAGTGGCCAGTTTTTGGTGAGGACTCTGCATACCCGCCGCCTGATACTCCACCCACTGAGGGTGATGATGATGATGACTCGGAGTAGGTATACCCTGTGTTCCTTTCTACTACCTTCACTGGGGACAGTGAAGATTTTAAGTTTGGGGGTGGTAGTTAAGGAATATTTTATGTGTGTCATATAGTTGTATATTCATGATAGTTTAGTTCATATAGTTACATAATTTTTGCCATATAGTTTTTTTTATTGTTTTTTTTATTTATAGTTTTATTTGTTTATCATGTCATATATCTCATGCATATACCATGATCCCTTTTGCGATGATTTATCGACTGATTTGTGATATTGATGCGAGTGTAGTGATAGCATTAAAGTGATATTGAGTCGTGTAGGTTGATATGCATGCTAGAAGCACTTGTATTTTCACTAAGTCTTAGAGAATGCTTAAGGACTAGATTGTTGTTATGATCTGATTGTTTTCGAGGTTAATCTATTTATTATGCTTAGAATTTGATAATAGGTTCTTAGTGATAAAGGCATGAAAAAGAAAAAAAATGGAGTAAAAATGGAATTTGTTGCTAGTTGTGGCTAGGCGTCAAATGGCTAGTAGTCGGCTCGCATGTTATGCGAGTAGTCTAGGGTTGAGCAAGACGGAGCGAAACGCACTTGCTCAGAAATTTTGAAAAAAATAAAGAAAAAAAAGAAAGAAAAAAGAACAAAGAAAAAAATTGTGTTTATGCATAATTGATCATGAGTGGGCTCTTTGGTATTCGAGTTATTAAATTCTTAGGGGACTTTGTGCCTAGTGACCTAAGGCTTTTAGAGTCTGGGATCTGCTAACCTAACGCTCGCTACATGGATGCCATTGTATAAGTCTTTTGTGGACCTCACTCATTGCACGGTCAAATAAGCATTGTTGTTGTGAATAAAAGCATGATTCCGTAATAAGCTCCAGAATTCTTGTAGTATTATATGTTACTTTGTGCCTAGAATTTTTATTCTTTGTATAAACATGTGATTGCCTTGATGATGGTTGAGTCATAATAATTGATCTAGTTCCGAAGCATATCTGTTAAGCATTTGCACACACAACGTTTCTGGCTGTATGTTCGTTTGCATGAGTTTATTGATCTTTAGTCGCCTAACTGCATTTGTTGAGATGTTGTGAATTGGTTGGTTTGTTCGTAATAAGGGGGATCGCTGCATTTCATATAGATTACATTCATGCATGTTTTTATTTGTTTTTGAGTCTGTGACGCTTGAGGACAAGCATCGATTTAAGTTTGGGGGTGTGATAAGTGGCATTTTATACCACTTAGAGCGTCTTAAAATAGCTTAAATTGGTGCCTTGAAATCAAGTATTTTGTGTATTTGATGCGTTTTTCTAGTGTTTATGCATTTCAAGGTATTAGTTGCATTTCGGAGGAGTAATCATCAAGAATAAGCCTTGGCATGTGTTCACCATTGCGAGAGGAAGGAAATGGGCAGATTACAGCGAAGATACGGAGCAAACTCAGGATTTTTCCAGTAGGGTCCTGAGCACCCGCTCAGCTATGCTGAGCGGCCGCGCAGAAAGCTGAGCGCCCGCTCAGCTATTCTGAGCGGCCGCGCAGGGTCGGGAAAAAAGATAATTTATTTTAGGACTTCTACTTCTGTTTGGCTTCCACTTCTATGTAATCTGAGTTTTATGGGACTATTATATAAGTAGATTTGGAGACGTTATCATGAGGTTGGATCGTTGTATTAAGCAAGGAGCGTAGGAGATAAGGAAGAAGACCGTTTTAGCACACAGCAACGAAGAGGAAGCATATTTTCTTGTGATTCTTATTTCATTGTAACGTTGGATGCTAGTTTTCTTACTTTAAACCTAATTACTCTTGTGACGTACTCTGATTTAATATAATTAGTTTAGTTATTATTCTCTTGTGTTTGTTTATCATGATTTCATATGAACCCATGATGACGATAAGTGCTATTATGGGCTAATCGTGATCTTGGGGTCGTAACGGATTTGCTATCGAATTATTTAGTTAATTGTTTAATACCTTAGTGTGTGATGATTGTATGATATCTAGTATTGGTTGTGCGTATTCGTCTTATGTGTGTCGCGAACATATAAGATAGGGTGTTAATCTCTTGTGAAGCGACGGTGGATCTTGAGATTTAGAACTTGCCATGCTAGCATAGGTTCATGTATGATATTACATGATTAGTGGGTAATTCTAACAGTTTTATTTGCCCTGTATAATCAAAAGGAATAACTTGTGATTAAATCGTTATGTTGTCAATTTCTGTAGACATATAGGAACTCAACATAATTGATGCCTATTCAACTTCTATCTTAATTGTGGATGCTTGGTAGAATGGTATTAGTACAATGAAAGTTGGCTTTTATCAGTTTCGTGTTATTCGATTAATATCATCACTGTTGCATGCTAAGGGTAATAACAATAATTATTGAAGGAAGTAGTAATGAAGTTGTGATCTCATGAGTGTTTTAATATTGTTAATTGAAGTGATTAATTAAGTAATTAATTGTAGTTAATATTTAGTCAATAATTCTAAGTGTTAGTGTCTTAACATTGAGAAGTAATCATACATTGGTGCGTGAGTTAATTAAACAATAATTAGTCTGAGTCTCTGTGGGAACGAACTAGAAAGTATTCTATATTACTTGCGAACGCGTATACTTGCCTGTATTTTTAGCGCGTGTTTCCGCCCTAACAACAGCTGGTGATGTGGATTATGAGACTGGTGGCTCAGCTGATTTCTTTGGTGATGAAAGTGGGGATAGTGAAGATGAAGCAATGGACATAGGGGGAGAAGTAGCATCCAGTTCAAGATCAGGTATGCCATCATGGGCATTTTTAGAGCATTATGATGAGCACTACTTCAAGACAACCCTGATCCAACTAATCAATTAGACAAATACTGCTCTTTAAACCACTTCTAATGCCAGCACCAAGAAGCTCCTTCAGGCACATCTAGCCTCTCTGCAACTTCAACAAATTCAAGGCTTCCAATATTATAGGGATGTAAACACCATCAAGGGTGATATTGAGGAGATGAAGAAGGCCATTTCAGATAAAATGGACTCTAAGCTTCCAGAAGCTACAATGCTTGACATCAAAAGGAAATTAAGGAAAAATTCTAATCTTGCAATCAAGATAGATGCATTGGATACCAGAATGTCAGCCATGGAAGCATCTTTAACAGCCATTCATCTTCATCAAGCCCAACAGATAGATTTACGTCAAAAACTGGTGGCTGCTCAAACCCCCTCATCTGCTTAACTTGATGATAACAAAAAGGGGGAGAAAGGACCAAGTGAGGGGGAGAAGCTTCAAATTCAAATCAGTAAAGTAATTGTGCCTTCAATTACTATATCAAAGCCACCAGTTACAAACAGTATAGATCTGATAAATGAAGCAGCAGCCAACATTAGAGCAGCTGAAATGAAGCAGTTGAAGCCAATCAACTGGGAGAAGATTGATGAGGATATACAAAAGAATTTTGGACTAGTCAAGAAGCCAGTAAAGTCAGTCATCCATCACTCTCAAGTCAAACAAATTTCTGTGAATGAGATGAGCATGGACTATTTGGAAAGGGGACAGTCATCCTGTATCAAATCTCCAAAGGCTGAAATAATTCTGAAACCAGGGGTAAATTATCCAAAATTATCATTGAAGAACCCTTTGGATACTGTGTATGAGACACCTAAGCCTGATGAAAAGAAGCTTCTGTCAAGGTCAATGGCTTTCTACAAAGATCCAGCTGATTCAGCTTCCAAAAAGAGAATTGCTAAAATTTTCAAGAATGGGAAAGAAATTTGTGTGGTGGCTGGACATCCTCAATTTGCTCAAGCAAAGAGAGAAGAAAAGGCTAGATTGAAGCATGAAAAGAAGCAAGTTGCTCTAGATGCTAAAAAGGCTAAACAAAAGAAAGAGTAAATTGCTATCTTGGCCAAGCTACATGCTGTAAATTCATCACAACAAATTCCTGCTCAGCCATCTGAAATCATTGAATCTCAAGATCCAAAGAAGCAAGTTGAACAACAGAAGAAGTCTCCAAGAATCAAGGAATTGGCTAAAAGAACCAAAAGGAAACTGGACATTATTGATAAGGAATTGGAGAATCAGTTTCCCAAGGAATCCACTTCAACTACAACTCAAGCATCAAAACCCTCTGTGGTATTTGAAGATATCAAGGTAGTGGATCCTTACAGGAACATTCATGGTGAACCTATTATGCCCAAGGATGAGCCAATAAAATGGGAGAACATACCAATTCCTGACTTCAATTTACCAATCCTCAGCAAGCCAAAAAGAACAAAGTCAAGAGCAGTCAAGAAAGTGAAGTTGTCACCTCTCAAATCCAAATCTCTAGTCAAAGCTCAATCTAAAGTCAACAAAGGAGATTATATGTACTTGTGTGACATCAAGGAGTTTTCTGATCTAAATCTCTATCTAGATCAACTAGATGAAGTGAGAGGAATTGATGCATACAGAAACCTACCTGAAAGGTTAGTGTTCAAGTACAAGGGAGGAAAGGAGATGCAGTGGCCACTTCACAGGATCCTTCTAGAAAGCCAAACTATACTAATTAAGGTTTATTCATCTTTCAAGAAGAACTTTGGGTTCAATGTTACTGTAAGAAGATTGGTACTGAAGAAGATTGAAGAACTAAGGAGTGTTAGAGTTAAAGATGCACTCCTAAAGACTCTAATCATCCCTTACACAGGGAGAAGAGTGCATCTAAGGCCCTACTGGCTGATGGAGTTCATGGATGACAAAGGAGTGAAAAGATTTTTCAGATTAGAAGACCAATTGAGCATCTCTAGCAATGAGACTCTCTTGAAAATGCAAGAAAAGCTAAATCTCTCAGAATCTGATGAACTGAAATTCTACAGGTAGCTCCAAAATCAAATTGAAGAAAATAAAAGAAAGCTTGGAAAGAGATCCAAACCTTCAAAAAACTAGATAAATCTGCTCAGGCTAGAGGAGCATCTTGAAAATGACTATGAGCAAAACTTTGTACATTTTGTTAATTGAAGCACTTTTAAGTATTATCTATTGTCTTTTAAAGTTGTATTTTTAGGGTGTTTTGTTATCATCAAGTATCTCTTAATTTATGGCTACAATTCCAGTAGACATAAATTGGGGGAGATTGTTGTGTATATGTTGTGTACTTGATGATTTCATGAACAAAACATCTTGGTAGATTTTACTTAGTGAAAATATAGCACTCGACGGATAAGGATTATAGTCCCGACGGATAACTCATTTTAGTCCCGACGGATAATGACTTATTATCCATCGAGTGAGTAGCTTATGTAACAATAAGTCTGTACACATTTCTGCATACTCATTGTTTAGAATCCGTAGTAGTACTTAAGTCATGTTGACTTTAACTAGATATGCAGAATAGGTTGATTAATTGTACATAGATGATGTCTTGTAATTCTGCATAAATGAAATGGAGTCAAGTGCCTGATTGCTACCCGACGGATAAACAACAATGAATTCGACGGATGATCAACAACCCGACGGATGATCAATAACTCGACGGATGATCATAAACCCGATGAATAAAGAATTCAAATATCTGTTGACAATGATAACATGGTCACATGCATCGAGTGTATGCAAATGGAATGTGGTAGCCTATTTAACTGGGTTTTCGAGAATAAAGAAGCATTTCCATTTCCATGTTATTATGAAGATATTCAAAGATGCTGGAATAAAGAAACAAAGTAACATTATATTAGCCTTGATAGTTTTTGTTTTATTATCTTGTCTTATTACTTTGTAATCTTGGTGATATATAAACCAAGAAGCAACAATAGAATAGTAACTAAGGGAACTAAGCAACCAAGAGAGAAACATATGTAAGCTGTATTCTTAGCATTTCTCTCATTCTTAGTTGTTATCATTTTGTAAGCAGCTTTGATCTTTTTGCACACAGAGTTCTCTCGATATATATTATATATCTCTGGTGGAATCATTCAAATCCACCAGAAAGTTTTTAAAGACTCTTGTTTTTAGTTACTTGTGTTTTGATTCATTTCAAGTAACTATTCC
This sequence comes from Apium graveolens, assembly GCF_009905375.1. Lineage (NCBI taxonomy): Eukaryota > Viridiplantae > Streptophyta > Magnoliopsida > Apiales > Apiaceae > Apium > Apium graveolens. The sequence goes on from NC_133651.1 coordinate 44,167,797, forward strand.
GCATACAGCTAATTAATTCACACTTATATATATAATTGAGTTAGAACATTTTTATTCAAGAAAAAGTTTTAAGAATTCCATTCAACCCCCCTTCTGAAATTCTTGCTACATTGTTAAGGAACTAACATATATCAAGAGAACCCTGTGAAGCTTGAATAGCTCACAGCTGCTTACAAATATGAACAACTAAACTTACAGAGAAATGCTACAGGATACAGCTTACAATTATTTCTCTGAGAATGTATTTTCTTAGTCTTGTTGTTGTTCTACTTGCTACTCTTGGTTTATATATCACCAAGATTACATAGTAATAAGACAAGATAATAAAACAAAACATATCAAGTCTAATACCATGCTGCTTCACTACTCTATTCCAGCATCTTTGAATATCTTCATAATAGCATGGAAATGGTAATGCTTCTTTCTTTTCAAAAAACCAACTGAATAGGCTGCCACATCCTTTTGCAAATACTCGACGCATGTGACTGTGTTGTCACTGTCAACAGATGTTTGAATTGATAATCCGTCGGGTACATGATTATCATCCGTCGGGTTGCCTTGTTGATCATCTGTCGGGTAGCTTTGTTGATCATCCGTCGGGTAGCAATTTGACACTTGACTTCATTTTATTTATGCAGAATTACAAGACATCTTATATTTACAATTAATCAACCTATTATGCATATCTAATTAAAGTCAACATGACTTATATGCTACTACAGAATCTATACAAAGGTCTTTGCAGAAATGTGCTACATGTCTTATTGTTACATAAGATACTCACTCGATGGATGTCAAATCATCATCTGTCGGGACTATATTGAGTCATCTGTCGGGACTATATCTGATCATCCGTCGAGTGCTACATTTTTCACTAAGTTAAATCTACTAAGGTGTTTTGTTAATGAAATCATCAAGTTCACAACATATTCCCAACAATCTCCCCCAATTTATGTCTACTAGAATTGTAGCCATAAATTAAGAGAAACTTGATGATAACAAAACACTCTAAAAATACAGATTTAAAAAGTAGTAGATAAAACTAAAAAGTGCTGCATGATTTACTGAAAAATTTACAAGACAAAGTGTACAAAGATTTGCTCACAATCATTTTCAAGGTGCTCCTCTAGTCTGAGCAGATTGATCTATTTCCTTGATTTTCTGGATTTCCTCCCAAGCCTCATGTTGTTTTCTTCTATTTGATTTTGGAGCTTTCTGTGGAATTCAAGTTCATCAGATTCTGAGAGATCTAGCATTCCTTGCATTTCCAGAAGAGTCTCATTGCTAGAGATGCTCAACTGGTCTTCTAATCTGAAGAATCTTCTAACTCCCTTATCATCCATGAATTCCATCAGCCAGTAGGGCCTTAGATGCACTCTACTCCCTGTGTAAGGAATAGTTAAAGTCTTTGGGAGTGCATATTTGGCTCTAATACTCCTCAGTTCTTCAATCTTCTTTAGAACTAATCTTCTAGCTATCACATTGAATCCAAAGTTCTTTTTGAAGGATGAATAAACTTTTATCAGTACAGATTGGCTCTCTTGAAGAATCCTGTAAAGTAGCCATTATATCTCTTTTCCTCCCTTGTACTTGAATACTAACCTTTCAGGTAGATTCTTGTAAGCATCAATTCCTCTAACTTCTTCCAATTCATCTAGATAGAGGTTTAGATCAGAGAATTCCTTGATGTCACAGATGTACATGGTATCTCCCTTGTTGACCTTGGTTTGAGCTTTGGTTAGGGACTTAGATCTGAGAGTTGAGGGCTTCACTTTCTTGACTGCTCTGGTCTTTGTCTTATTTGGCTTCATGAAATGAGGTAGATTGAGTTCAGGAATTGGTAGACTATCCCAGTCTATTGGCTCATCCTTTGGAATGATAGGTTCAACATGGAAATTCTTGGATGGATCTATCTTGAATTCTTCATGTGTCATAGAGGGCATGGATGTTTGAGTTGTTGTAGAAGTAGACTTTTTGGGAAACTGATCTTCTAATCCTTCTTCATCAAAGTTCACTTTTCTCTTGGAGTGAAGTTTGTATCTAAACCTTCTTTTCTGCTGTGATTCTTCTTGCATTTTCAGATCCTTAGATCCAGTGGTTTCAGATGGTTGTTCAGGAATTTGTTGTGTGGGTTTCACAGCTTGTAACTTGGCCAAGATAGCAGCTTGCTCCTTCTTTTGTTTGAGCTTTTTAGCATCTAGAACAGTTTGCTTCTTTTCTTGCTTCAATCTTGCCTTTTTTCCCTTTTTGCTTCAACAAATTGAGGGTGTCCAGCCACCACACAAATTTCCTTACCATTTCTGAAAACCTTGGCAATTCTCCTTTTCAATGCTGAATCAGCTGGATCCTTGTAGAATGCAATAGATCTTGACAACAGTTTCTTCTCATCAGGCTTTGGTGTCTCATACACTGTGTTCAAAGGGTTCTTTAGTTAAGATTTTGGGTAGTTCACCTTTGGCTTCATGATTAGATCTGCCTTTGGAGATTTGATGCAGGATGTCTGGCCTCTTTCCAGATTGTTCATGCTCATATCATTCACAGAAATTTGCCTGACTTGAGAGTGATGAATGGCTGATTTTTCTGGCTTCTTTGCTAGACCAGACTTCTTTTGAATATCCTCATCAATTTTCTCCCAGTTTATTGGACTAAACTGCTTTTTTCAGCTGCTCTCACAGTGGCTGATGCTTCATTAATTAGATTAATGCTATCTTTAGCCGGTGGCTTTGTGAAAGCAATTGTTGGCACAATTGCTTTACTCACTTGAATGTTGAGCACTTTTTGCTCCCCCTCACTCCTAGAACTCTCTTTCTCCCCCTTTTTGTTATCATCAAGCTGAGTAGAGGAGGAGGTCTGTGCAGCCACCAGTTTCTGAAGCAAGTCTATTTGTTGAGCTTGGTGTAGATGGATTGCTGTAAGAGAAGCTTCCATAGCAATCATTCTTTTGTCCAAGGAATTCACCTTGGTTGCAAGATCAGAGTTTTTCCTGAGCTGTCTTTTGATGTCTATCATTGTTGCCTCTAGAAGTCTAGCTTCCAACTTGTCAGACATGTCTTTCTTGAGTTGATCAACTTCATTTTTGATGAGGGAAACATTTTGACTTTGTTGGTAGCCTGAGATTTGTTATAATTGGAGAGATACAAGATGTGCTTGCAGAAGCTTCTTGGTGCTAGCATTTATGGCTGATTGAAGTGCAGACTGTGTTTGGCTGATAAGTTGGATGAGAGTGGTCTTGAAATAATGTTCATCACACTTCTTTGAAAATGCCCAAGATGGCATGCCTGATCTTGAACTAGGGCCTACTTCTCCCCCTATGTCCATTGGCTCTTCTTCATTATCTCCACCCTCACCTCCAAAGAATTCTTCTGAGCCACCAGTCTCATAATCAACATCACCAGCTGTTGAAGGCAAAGCTGTGATGGCATCCTTAGCTCTTTGCATGGATTTTGTGGTGTACACCAAGTTTAGCATCCTTTCTGCATTGTCATTGCCCTATCCAGCTAGAAGTTGATATGCTGGAACAGGGTGAGTAAATGCCTCAACATCCAAGGAGGTGGAATCTACAACAGCTTGACTTTGCTGAAATAGTTCCTCCCTGTTAGCATCCTGGATATTCATTAACTCGCTTGCAAGGACACCCACCCTTATATCTCCTATACCTGCATTTCTCTCATAATCTCTCTTTTCTTGCATCAAGGTCTCACCTTGGCTCCCCACCCTCACACCCTCACCTTCACCATCTAAGGTGGGACTCCTCACACTCACTTTTGCCAGTCCTGAAGAAATGGACTGCATTGGATCACTCTTTTTCTCTCCTTTTTCCTGGGAGCAACCCAGACTCTCACTCAAGTCACTACCTTCCCTCAATCCTAATAATGATTGCACAACTACTAAGTCATCTGCACTTGTAACTATAGATGAACTTTAGAGTTGTGTAGAGACACCCGACGGATGAGAAATATCCATCGGTTTAGTAATTTGACTATCCGACGGATGACTGCTGTTAGGCACATCCGTCGGGATACAATCACTACTCGACGGATGAACAATATCCATCGAGTGAGTAGAAATGAATGATTTTGGAGTGGAAACTATTGTAGACTCTGTGCAGATTGATGAAAATTTTGGCACAGATGTCTCAACAGCCTCAGAAAGAAATGGCAAGTGAGCCAACAAATCATCTAAAAGATGATGCTCATTTGCATGGATTTTTGGCTTCTCCAACAGAGTTAAAGATGGAGAATATGGTTGTGATGTTTGAATCATGTCAACATCCAAAGAGAGTGTGGGAGAATTTGGTGTTTGAGGTGTTTCAATTTGTACAGATTTTGGCTGTGACTCCACATTTGTTGGAGTCACATCAATTTGACTTTGAGAAGGTGCAGTGACTGGGTCTTTAGCTCCAGTTTGCACTGTGTGTGTACCCTGTGCATCCCCAAGGGTTTTAGATTTCTTCTTTCTTGTGTAGGTTTGTGGTGAACTTATATTCCTACCCCTTTTGTTCTGTGCTCCTGGTTGAGAGCTTGTTTCAATAGTTACATCCTTTTGGGCGGATGAAACTAGAATTGAGTTTGTATCCTTATTAACAACCACAGTTTGTTGGGAAACTGTGGTGTGGCTTGGTTTGGGTACACTATGCTCACCATCTTTATCCTTAGGGCTTATTTGATTTTCACCATGTCCCTCACCTGTCTTTCCCACCTTCACACTCCCTTCTTTGTGTTTAGTGGATTTTACAACTGGCATCTTTTGAGAGACACCATAGGGGGCTTTCTTTGTCTTTGGTTTTGAAACTTTGGTTTTGGTAGCTTGGGTAGGCATATGTCTGGTTATTGACACAGATGCCACTGCTACACTAGAAGGAAAAGAAATGGTTGAGGTTGGAAGAGTAGAGACAATTGAAATTACCTCACTTATCTGAGGTGCCTCCATTACTGGAAAGTAGAAGAGTGGCACTTCTTTGTGGTGATCTGCTCTATTGAGATCTGCAATAATTCTCCTTTCTTGAACCCAACAATCTAACTTGTTGGTTGGGTTCTCAAGCACAATATCCTCAGAGAGGTGGTTAGCAAGCATCATGAAAAATCTAGCATAATAAACATTCTTACCCCTCTTATTAAGCTACCCTAACTTAAACCCCAACTCAAACAAGATAAGATCACTAAAATTGAAGTATTTATCAGTTACTAGCATGTAAAGCATGTTGAGCATGGAGATATTAACAAAATCAAAATTGCTAATTTTACCAGAAAATACTTTAGTAACTACATCACACAGATAACCCCATTCTTTCATAAGACCCAGTCTCCTAATTTTACTTAATTTAGAGATGGTGAGTGCATAACCCATGAAGTTTAACATGTTAACAATATCAGTGTCTGTGTGTGGATTAGTGACAGTATTATCAGGAATCTTAAAGCATGCTTTAACAATGTCACTATTAACACAGAATTCCTTACCTTTAATAGTGAAAGTGATGGTCTTGTCAGTTGAGTTATACACTGCAGTCGTCAATATTTCCTCCACAACCTCATAGTAGATAGTGGGAGACTTCAACATGGCATATTTGAGCTTACAGCCTTGCACAAAATCCATCATTTTGTGGTAGTCGCCAGACGGTTGAATCCCCTTATTCACTGGAGCCGTGAAATTGTTCTTCTCATAGATAAAGCCAGTTTGAGACATGATTTTGACGACTGGTGCCATTGTTAGAGAGTAAAAATTGCAGAGAGAGAGAGGGTAATTGCTTTTGAGAAAGAAAGAAGTTAGAGCAGATGAATTGAGAATGATAAAAGAAAAGAAATGAAAATGAATTTTGCTTTTATACTATCTCAAAAATAACTATCACAAATAATAAAGTAAAATAAAGTGACCAATAAAAATTGCCCAAAATAGCCGTTTAAAAATAAATTGTAAAAATTCCATCACTTATCGGTCGTGTTATGCCTACAAACTGTAAGTATACTCGATGGATAATGTTCAGAAAATCAACGGCTAGGAATGAGATAATTCGACGGATGAGGATAAATCAGTTATCTGTCGAGATATAAAATATTCCAAAAAAATAATTGATTTTATTAACAAATTGTATATCGATGGATGATCGAACTCGATGGATAATGATCATCCGTCGGAATGTAAATTTTGACTTAGCCAAAACTTCATCCAGGACTAAAAAATCAATTAAATTTCTGGCTGCTTTACAACTTGCAACTTATCTGAAAAGATTTAAGAGTAATTAAGCATACCTAACTCACTTACCAACCTTGAAAAGGTGGATTCATCCAGTGGCTTGGAAAATATATCTGCAAGCTGTTTTTCACTTGGAACAAAATGTAGTTCCACAGTACCATTCATTACATGTTCCCTTATGAAGTGGTACTTGATGTCTATGTGCTTTGTTCTTGAATGTTGTACTGGATTCTCAGTGATGGAAATTGCACTTGTGTTATCACAGAAAATAGGAATCCTCTCAACTTGCAAGACCATAGTCTAGCAATTGATTTTTCATCCACAAAATCTGTGCACCGCAACTGTCAGCAGCAATATATTCAGCTTCAGCTGTAAAAGTAGAAACTGAATTTTGCTTTTTACTGAACCAGGACACAAGCTTGTTTCCTAGAAATTGACAGGTTCCTGTTGAACTTTTTCTATCAATTCTATAACTTGCATAATCTGCATCTGAATAACCAGTTAGATCAAAACCAGAATCTCTAGGGTACCAAATGCCAAGTTTTGGTGTACCTTTGAGATATCTGAAAATTCTCTTAATAGCAATTAAATGAGATTCTCTAGGATCAGCTTGAAATCTAGCACAAAGACATGTAGCAAACATTATATCTGGCCTACTAGCTGTTAGTATAGAAGTGAGCCAACCATGCCTCTATAACTTGAAATATCCACAGACTTTTCAGTAGTGTTTAATCCAAGTTTAGTTGCAGTGGCCATAGGAGTTTTTGCAGATGTGCAATCCATTAGTTCAAACTTCTTTAAAAGATCATAAATATATTTAGTTTGACTAATGAATATTCCATCACAAACTTGCTTAACTTGCAAATCCAGAAAGTAAGTTAGTTCTCCCATCATGATCATTTCATACTTACTTTGCATCAATTTGGCAAACTTTTTGCAAAGATTTTCATCTGTAGAACAAAAAATAATGTCATCTACATAAATTTGAACAAGTATGCTAGAGCCATTAACATTTCTAAAGAATAAAGTCTTGTCTACAGTACCTCTAGTGAAGTGATTCTCTAAAAGAAACTTTGACAAAGTGTCATACCAGGCTCTAGGTGCTTGCTTCAATCCATAGAGTGCTTTCAAAAGAAAGTATACATGATTAGGTAGATTTGGACTTCAAAACCAGGAGGCTAACTGACATAGACTTCCTCCTCCAAATCTCCATTTAGAAAAGCACTCTTGACATCCATTAGATAGACCTTGAAATTGGCATGGGCTGCATAGGCTAAGAAGATTATGATGGCTTCAAGTCTTGCAACAGGAGCAAAGGTTTCATCAAAATCTATTCCTTCTTGTTGACAGTAGCCCTTAGCAACCAATCTAGATTTGTTCCTGACTACTATGCCATTTTCATCCATCTTGTTTCTGAATACCCATTTGGTGTCTATTGGATTCTTTCCTTTAGGCTTGGGTACCAGCTTCCAAACATTGTTCCTTTCAAATTGGTTTAGCTCCTCCTGCATAGATAAAATCCAATCAGGATCCAACAAAGCTTCTTCTACCTTCTTTGGTTCTTCCTTAGATAGGTAACTGCTATATAGACATTCTTCTTGAGTTGCTCTTCTTGTTTGAACTCTAGAAGATACATCACCAATGATGAGCTCAAATGGGTGATCCTTTGTCCATTTCCTTTGTTGAGGTAGATAGCTCTAGATGAAGAGGCCTCATTTTTATCTTGATGTGTGATTGAGTTTTGATTATTAGAAACTCCCCCTGAGTTTGTAAATCTATGATTTGAGAAAGAGGGACTTTTTGTAAGTGATCTATTCTGACTTTCAGCTTCTTTTGATGACCCGACGGATGGTGTATTTTGAGTTCCGACGGATAAAGCTGATTGTCTCCCGATGCATGATGCAGATTGTCTTTCGATGGATGAAGAAATTTATAACTCGATGGATGTTGAGTTATTAGCTTCATTGGTTGTAGATTTTTCTGTACTATCCTTAGTTGTAGTTTCTTGATCACTTTCATCATCACTGTCATCACTAACCATCTCCACATTATCAAATTTTAGGCTCTCATGGTGATCTCCATCTTGTAGTCCTTCAATCTTTTTATCATCAAACACAACATGTATTGATTCCATAACAATGTTGGTTCTCAGATTGTATACTCTGTATGCTTTACCAACAACATATCCAACAAAAATTCCTTCATCTGCTTTAGCATCAAACTTCCCATTTTGATCAATTTGATTTCTCAAGATATAACATTTGCAGCCAAAGACATGAAGAAAATTTAGAGTTGGATTCTTGTTCTTGAACAATTGGTAGGGAGTCATGCATTTTCCTTGATTAACCAGAGAAATATTCTGAGTGTAGCATGCAGTATTTACAGCTTCAGCCTAGAAGTATGTTGGTAACTTTAATTCTTCAAGCATTATCCTTGCAGCTTCAATAAGTGATCTGTTCTTTCTTTCTACTACTCCATTTTGTTGTGGAGTTCTTGATGCTGAAAATTCATGCATAATCCCATTCTCTTCACCAAATACTCTCATAACAGAATTCTTGAACTCAGTTCCATTGTCACTCCTGATTCTTCTAACTTTGAAATGAGGATGATTGTTGACTTGCCTTATGTGATTGATGATGGTTTCACTAGCCTCATCTTTAGACTTAAGGAAATATGTCCAAGAGAACTTTGAGAAATCATCTACAATTACTAGGCAAAAATTTTCCTTGAGATGGACAACACATTGACTAGTCCAAACAAATTCATGTGTAGCAATTGCAAAGGTTCTTCAATTATTGAATCAAGCTTCTTTCTGAATGATGCTTTGATTTGTTTTCCCTTTTGGGAAGCATCACACAGTCCATCCTTAGAAAACTCCACTTGAGGAATACCTCTAACCAGTTCTTTCTTTACAAGCTCATTCATGGTCTTGAAGTTTAGATGGGATAGCTTCTTGTGCCATAGCCAACTTTCATCTTGACTTGCTTTACTGAGAAGACAAGTAACAGATTCTGCATTTGATGAGTTAAAGTCACCTAGGTACACATTTCCTTTTCTCACTCCAGTGAGAACCACTTTGTTGCTCCTCTTGTTTGTCACAACACAGGCTTCTGTATTGAAGGTTACTGAATTGCCTTTATCACAAAGCTGGCTGATACTCAACAAATTGTGCTTGAGACCATCCACTAAGGCAACCTCCTCAATGATGACATTGTTTTTTGAAATCAAGCCATTTTCCACAGTATAACCCTTGTTGTCATCTCCAAAAGTAATACTTGGGCCAACTCTTTCCTTGAACTCTGTGAGCAGGATAGAATCTCCAATCATGTGTCTTGAACTACCACTATCCAAGTACCACAGATTCTTTCTGTTTCCCTGCACACATTAAAATCAAATCAAGTTGATTTTGGTACTTGAATTTTCTTGGGTCCTGCCTTGTTAACTTTCTTCTTTTGTTTCTTAGGTTTGATCTCATTTGACTTGGGGATATCAGATTCATCCTTAGTCATCTGAGTTGGACCTTTTAAACCACTCATTAAACCAGAATTATCATGCATATTTTGATTAACAGGAAATGGCATGTTATTTGCAAACATGTTATTCTAGTAGGGCATGCTAAATGGCATTTGAGGCATACTAAATACAACATAATAAGGATTAGGTGCAAATGGCATATTAGCAAATTGTGCATTCATATTCTGTGTGGACATAACATTCATAGGCATCAAAGGCATAGCACTCATGTTGGGAAAAGAAGGTGGTACAGTCATGGAAGTAGGCATGGCAAGTTTGTAATTAACAGATAGATGATTAACACTACCACAATTAGCACAGATTTTTCTTGGAGCATATTTATCAGGTGTGTAGTTGTTATGTTTATTAATCCCTACTTTATCATTTCTATTGTTTTTCTTTTTAGCCCTTGTTTTAACCTCAATCTTTTCTAGTCTGTCATTCAATTTCTTGATGGAAGATGACCAACATTCACTTTCTTCTCCTTCTCCACTTGACTAGATTCTCCTGAAATAAAGTTTTTGGAAACTGATCCATATTTTTCATTTAACTTGGCAAGTTTGGCTTTACTCACAAGTTTGCTTACAGCCGACGAATGAGGATTTATGTCACTCGACGGATAACCTTTTTGATTATCCGACGGATGACCCTCATCATCCGTCGAGTCTGCATCTGTTAGCAATCCTTCAATCAAATTAGATTCCAGCTTCTCTTTACTCTTTTTCCAGGCTGCATCACAGAAGGACTCAATACCTTGAACTTCGGTGATTTGAGCATGGACATCTCTATATATCAAGAGAACCCTGCGAAGCTTGAATAGCTCACAGCTGCTTACAAATATGAACAACTAAACTTACAGAGAAATGCTACAGGATACAGCTTACAATTATTTCTCTGAGAATGTATTTTCTTAGTCTTGTTGTTGTTCTACTTGCTACTCTTGGTTTATATATCACCAAGATTACATAGTAATAAGACAAGATAATAAAACAAAACCTACCAAGTCTAATACCATGTTGTTTCACTACTCTATTCCAGCATCTTTGAATATCTTCATAATAGCATGGAAATGGTAATGCTTCTTTGTTCTCAAAAACCCAGCTGAATAGGCTGTCACATTTCTTTTGCAAACACTCGACGCATGTGATTGTGTTGTCACTGTCAACAGATGTTTGAATTGATCATCCGTCGGGTACATGATTATCATCCGTCGGGTTGCCTTGTTGATCATCAGTCGGGTAGTTTTGTTGATCATCCGTCGGGTAGCTATTTGAAACTTGACTTCATTTCATTTATGCAGAATTACAAGACATCTTATATTTATAATTAATCAACCTATTATGCATATCTAATTAAAGTCAACATGACTTATATGCTATTACAGAATCTATACAAAGGTGTTTGTAGAAATGTGTTACATGTCTTATTGTTACATAAGCTACTCACTCGATGGATGTTAAATCATCATCCGTCGGGACTATATCTGATCATCCGTCGATTACTACATTTTTCACTAAGTTAAATCTACTAAGGTGTTTTGTTAATGAAATCATCAAGTTCACAACATATTCCCAACAATTATATGTACAATGTATTTAAAGTCGATAACTTATGGTGTGTTACCCGTAAAATAATTATTTTATTTTGAATATATTATTTATTACAATTAATACATAAATTAAAATTTTAAATAATAATAATATAATTAAAAATTCGGGTTGGGTTGGGTTAGTAAGGGTTTAAATTTTTTGAACCTTGACCCAACCCATTATATTCGGGTTGACAAAAAATTAAACCAATTGAAATTCGGGTTTGGATAGTTTGGCTCTGTCGGCCGAAATAAGGGGGTTAGATCGGCTTTGCGGTTTGATCGGTTTTTTGTTCACCCGACATACCATGTTTAAATATATATTCATTTTTAAACCTTTGTCAATCGAAAAATTGATTTTATAATTTTATTACTTTTGTTAATTATCACTTATGAGTAGGGCTATCAAAAAAATTCAAAAAATCCGATATTCGTCCGAAAAAACTGCATCTGTATCCGAGAAAAAGCGGATATTATCCGTATCAGAATTCGGGATATTCGAATCCGAAACTAAATACATATATGATATTTAAATTATATAAATATATAATTGTATATAATTTAAAATTTATTTTTTTTAGTTTATAGTGTGTGTAAATGTATTAAATAATACGTTTATACAAATTTTATATAATTGTACACATACTTTATATATATATAAATATATTATTTGTATTTAATTGTAGAAAATGTTCTATAATCATCGTCAAAACGGTAGAGGCAACAAAAAAATTCAAAAAATTCGATATTCGTCCGAAATATCCGCATTCATATCCGAAAAAAAACAGATATTATCCATATTCAAAATAAAACGGATATTATTAGTATCCGAAATAAACGGATATTATCCGTATTCGAATCCGATGATTGCGGATGCGGATATAGACATATCTGTATCCGAATTATCCGTTTGACAGCCATACTTTACGAGTAAGTTTTGTTTTTGCATATTGTTCTCGGTAATTCTTGATCCTACGGTCTTTAACTGGGGCAACCGATACAGCATTAAAATTACATCGCACCCACATTTATTAGAAGTTGCAGGCTCGATCATCATCGTCTCGGCTTCTCCATAAGGTTCTATTTACAATCTCTACGGCCCTTTTGTTTCACTCTCGCTTTTATAATTTATATGTACGTGGCTCAGGAAGCAACTTCTGAATTTCTAGTCTTGTATGCTAGGTTTTTAAATAACTGAACACAAGCTTATTACTTAGCTTCAATCATTACTTTATTATACTCATGTACAACAACACTATGTATGTAATTGGGTTTTGTGTTATTTTTCTTCAATTCTTTAGAGTTTATTACAACTAGTCTAGTTCAACATTTAGTAAAAAATATGTAGTTCATGATGTATAGATAATTTTACGAGTTTTATATATGTAAATTTGGTACCCGAAGTAGTTTTAACAATACTAAGATAGCTAATTGTCTAATAGGTATGTAATGGTCTTTCGGTTTGATGTTGCCTGCTTACATCTAATGTTCGGTATTTAACCTTGAACTATTTCCTTAGTGAGTAGATTGATTTTAAATGGCTAGTAGAAACCGTGTTCCGCGTGAGGCCTTTGACAACCGACGGGGATATATCCCAGAAAGACATGTTGTTCGGGGTCCTTTGCCACCTCATCCTGCATTATTGGAAGAAGAACTTGAAATGCAACATGTTGAAATCCGGAGGCTCTTTGGGGAGAATAGGAGGATGGTTGAAGATCGAATAGCAATGGAGCAGGAGTTGGGGGCTGCTAAAGAAGAAATTTATCGTATGAATTTTGTCATCAGTGAAATTCGTGCGGACCAAGAGCGTCATTCTAGGGAGCTTATTGAGAGAGGTCAGAAGCTAGAAGCTGAACTTCATGCTACCGAGCCTTTGAAAATTGAGGCTGCCCAACTCCGTTCAGAAGTTAAAAAGCTGAATTCGGTTAATCATAATCTATCTGTGCAAGTGAAAACTCTTACGGAAGAACTAGGCAAATTGCAAACATATAACAAGCAGATTCCACTTTTGAGGGCCGAGGTTAACGGACTGCACCAGGAACTTATGAGTGCCAGGTTATATATGGTTCAAATCTTTATAGCGGGGATTTTTTTTGCTAAGAACATACTGTGCTTTAACTTCTTACAGTTTATAAGGCTTACAAATATTGTTTTATATTATAGAACTGCTTTTGACTACGAAAAGAAGGCAAACATCGAACTGATGGAGCAGAGACAAGCAATGGAGAAGAACTCGGTGTCCATGGCACGTGAAGTTGAAAAGCTTCGGGCTGAACATGCCAGTGTTGAAGTCAGATCATGGGCTGCTGGTAATGTTATCTTATTTTAAATCATCTCTATATGTCATACTTGCTTACAAACAAGAGAAAATATGTCTCTGTTCATTATACTGGTTAGGGGTGTACCAAACGGCCGAAGTGGCCCATACCCACAGCAAAATGTGGTTTTTAATTCTCGTGGTGCGGTTGCGGGTCGATTTTTTATTTTTTTGCAAATCGTGCAGTGCGTTGTGGGTTTCACTAATGCAAGATAATTCTATAACGTTTCTAACTTTTTGAAGATAGCTCAGATACGTAGTAGATCTTAAATATGCCAATTTTGAAATAAAAAGTTTTAGCCTCTACATTATATAAATTTTAACTGTATCTAATTTTGAAATAAAAAGTTTTAGCCTCTACATTATATAAATTTTAACTGTATCTAATTTATTAATATAGTATCATTTTTAGAGAGAGAGAGAGTATGTGTGTGTGTGAGAGAGACTTCATGGTGGAAGATTTCCAAAAAACGATGAGATGAAGATCAAAGATATCTAATTTATTAATATAGCATCATTTTTAATTATTAGATATCTTTGATCTTCATCTCATCGTTTTTTGGAAATCTTCCGCCATGAACTCTCTCTCTCTGTCGCTCTCCCGCGCCCGCGCGCCCGCCCGCCCTCTCCTTCCGTCTTATCTTTTATATACATAGTCGAGTACTCGATGATCTGGTTTATATACATTATACTGTGTAACATGTTATTTAATCTTATACTTTATCTATATATATATTATATATATTATATATATTACATGTATTGCTATTTAATGTGAATAAGTTATACTTCCGTTCTTATTATTGATACAAATGAGTTATATTTTTGCCCTTCAGTTTGCGGTATGCAATGGATATTGAAGATTGTTACCTGGTGTAAAATAATTTACAAGTCTTTATGATATTTATAAATCTGTAATTTATAGCTATACAGTTTTCATAATGTGCATAATAAATATATAATTAATGATATGTATGTGCTTGATTTGTTCACCTTTTTTGCTAGGTGGGTGCCTAGTCAGAAATCTGACCTGGACCTGTAATGGTCAACTTTAAATTTTGAGCCTCACAAGTTATAGGATGGTGAGTAAATCTTGTAGATATTTAGTTTCCCTCTATAAAATTAGTGTCACTTACTCCCTAATATAGCCCTTAGATAATAGGACAATAGGTGGACGTTGGGTAATAAAGAATTAAACCTATGCCCTTAGATATTAAACAATTTGTAATATTCATCTCACTTAAATAATAAAGTTTACTACTTTATTAATAAATGATATCCAAAATCTTTGATAATATGGAAAATACTAGATTGAAGGAAACAATTCCTTTTAATATTCTACTGTCATGATCTAAAAAATTCGTAGTAACATACGCAACTTGTAATAGTAGAATACCTAATCAGTTAACATATTTCATCCTTGAATACTATATGATGTAAAAATTAATTTATTAATTCATTTGTCCGCATCATTCTTCTTTTGTTGAGCACGAGTTTTTCACAAGGAAGGATCTAGATCCTCGAAAACACGAACTTCTGTACAAACATGAACTTTTGGAAGCCATCGAAATATCTCTGCATATATGACTCTATGAAGAGTTTTAGGCTACTTATCAGAGGACAAATAGGTTTTTTTAACTTGCTACATAAATCGTCAAATAAATTCGCTTTATTCATCTTGGATTTTTCATGGTCATTATAGAATTTCTAAGGTTGTATCTTAAGTTCTTCATATCCATCAATTATTGCCTATTGGTTACTAGATTGCCTAAGCATACCTTTAGATCAGAAATGTGTTCATCAAGTAAAATAATTTGGACCGTGAGGATAACGTGTCATTTGGGACTACGCAAGGATGATAATTTTCTGTAGGTCGTCTTTCATGTTTGTTGGGTGTTGATCCTCTAACGAGTTTTTGAGGCTGAGAATTGGGTAGGTTAAAATAGTTGTAAATTAAAAGAGTACTTAATGCCATTTGATTTAGGACAATAGGCGGAGGAGGGTATAAGAAAAGATAAAACCATCCTAAAACTCTAGAATGCAGTTGTTCAAAAATATATCATTAAACTGAGAGAATTTATAAAATACTAAATAAAAGAAAAAAAATAATTGCTCTACTAATACAACCTACTTTTGTCTTAAATATGCCTAATATATGCTTCCCTAATTCCAATAAAAAACCCAAAGGAGGTACTATATAACATCTCCGAATAATAACGTAGCATACATACAAAATAACGTAGCATTCATTAATTCCTTTGTCCGCATCACGCTGACACGCACACTCACCTATAACTGCCTCAAACTCTTGTCTTATGCCACACTTCAGAGTTCCAATCCTTGTTTCCCTGTTATCATTAGGCATGTCTACTGTCTAGTGGGTTCAAACAAATTGACTATTGAAAATTCTCCATAGAAGATTTTTTCATTAGCACATTTCTATATATTTAAGTTGCATAATTGCACTTGGATTTTCTGATGGCCTGGCAATGGAATTATATCAAATTTGAAGAAATTTTGTTATTCTATGCTACCAACTAGTTTCAGATGGTCTTGTTTGCTAATACAAAACATCAGCAGCTGGTTCTTTGATAGCTTATTGGTTTTTGACTGAAGGAAAAGGAATATACAAGGTATGATTCTTTAGTGAATAGTGAGTCATAAAAGAGGAACGATCTTTTGGGCAGTGTGAGAATAGGGTGATAGTTTTGAGTTCACGTACATGAGGTGCTCCTATTGAATCTGGGCTTGGTCTTTTCATATGGAAACCTTGTTTAACTGCTTTGTGGTCAATACTAGTTTAACATTTATATATCCCACCCTAACACCTCATCCTTGTGGTTGTCTGGCACATCTGCATGACCTTTAAATACATGCATTGCCATTGTTATCAAAACCGGTGTGTTGGGAAAAATTTTAAATTCTGATTTGATCTCGGAGTTCTCAATGGAAGTGCTGGCATTTAGCTTCTTTTTGTTGCTGTCTATTTAGAGGAATTAAGAGACTTGTCATGGACTTCTCCTCTATTCATCGCTATTATCTTAAGTAGTTCTTCCAGCTCATTGATGTTACGTGTTTGATTCTCTTTTCTCTTTCTAAAACCAATTGCATTAAACACACTGAAATAAGTATTTTAGGATGGCAGAAGTGGAATCGATCTCAAATAAAACAGCTCTCAGATTTCTAATGAATATGGTATTCACAATATGTTCATACGTTATCACTTATCAGCCACAGGTCGCAACTACGGGATGAATCTTAACACTTCGGAAGGAGGTTTCCAGGCACCTTTTGGTGAGGGATACAGGGTCCGCATGGTACAGATGCTGTAATAAATTACTAATATTTTACGGCATTCTATATGCAGCATGACTTAACAAGCTAATGTTTTCATGCTGCATTAGGGTGCTGAACAAGCTAATGTTTTCATGCTGCATTAGGGTGCTGTTGAGAAGAGCTCTTTATATGGTTCGGGTTCAGGTTCAGGTTTAGGCTCAGTTCCAGGTGCGTGGGGAGGACTAGAGAAGCCTCACATGATCCGCCGCTGAAAAAGTCAAATTCATGTTTCAATAGCAGAAAGGAAGCATCCTGGTTCACTTGTTAATTGGCTGTCCAGTGTAGAATGAAGTTGAAGTGTATGGTTCCTTTAAGTTTCTATCATATATCGGCAGTACTTGAGCCGACCTTATATATCTTTTAGGGATATCTGACTTTAAACTTAGTTTGATGCCGTCCATAACTACCCAAGTGTATAACGTTCAAATGCATGTTTTAATATTGCCTTTTAGATTCTCGTCACTTGATGATTCTTTTTTTCGGGTCAACATAATTGCTGGCATGATTAATTGAAATCTTATGATTGGTAGAATGTTTTGCGGAAACTATTTGGATATTAACGAGCTCTTTATCTTTGAGAGCATGAGCATTTAGGATAAATCCTTCTCGATATATTGTATGAGAGAAGTTTTTTTAAATTAAGTTGTCACAAGATGTTGAATGTTAGCCAGTAAAGCAGTTTTACTTCTTGTAAGGAATGTGATTATTGGTTTACATGTTTGTTGTAGTTGTAAAATTAGTCATAAAAAGGATATGGCATGCTAGCACGTTAAGAGTTGAAAAAATTGTGAGGAATCATTTGAAGATGGTTGAATTGCAATTTAGGGTGGTGTGAGTAGTGATGAGAAAATGCTTGCGGGTAGAAAGTGGGACTTGCAGGTAGACCCCAGAATTTGATGCACAACACAAATGATACGAAAATTTAGGGTTCGTATTTACATTTTGAGTACACGACACAACATAAATATATTAATATTTTTAGTATTAATTTTTATAATAAATATATGTACATTTATTTATATAATACATGTACATTATTTTATATAATTAGACATAATTTTATAATATTATATATATATATATATCTTATATATATTTGTAAAATTTCACCTAAAATTATAAAAAATTTATTTATTTATTTATTTTTAACTATAATTTATTAAATGTTACTCGAAAACACGACACAAAAAGTACATGAACACGAAGGTACACGTATCCTAAATGGGTTGTGTTAGGGTTTAGTAATTCTGTACATGAAACCTGAATCACGAATGTACAAGACACGAACCAATTGCCAGATCTACTTGTAGGTATATTGCTTGTTCGAAGTTGTGCAGTAAGGATTGGTCTTTTTCTCAGAAATGAGTGATTGTTCTACTTGATAGTAAAACATGATAGTTTATTTGAAGATGCATTCTGATGCAGTATTCTAGATAGGTTATAAAAAAGTTGTGTTATCGTATGGTTTGATCAATCCCCCAATGATCCGTAATCTTTGCCTTGGGCTCTAAGCATATAAACAACCCTTCTGATGCCATACCATAGTTAACACGTGTAGTGCAAGATTGGAAGCTACACGGTTACATGAGATGAACTGACCTGTAAACAATCAAGTATTACGAAGTGTACGTGTCTCTTGTTATTGTGCTCCTTTTTATTTGCCACTTGGTTCTGATATTTCAGTAGTGAAGCTGTGCTATTATCTTCATGCTGCGGCAAATTGTTTCTTCTGGCTACTTTCATTCCCCGAATATTCTTTTTTATGCTACGGTATTAGCTTGGGTGTTAGATGGATGGAGGGAAGGCATTCCATTTGACGTGGGGCTGGCCTGGATTCGGATGTGATCATCATAGGCAAGTATTTGGTCTCAGTTATATGGATTTAATGGCTCCTAATTTATTGTTTTAGATGTTCTACATTGGAAAGTACATTATGTGATTACTTTTTCACTGTTTTTTTTGAAAAAAAATTGAATAAACCCTGACCCCCCATCTCTCTCTCTCTCTCTCCCCCCGCCCCCCTCCCCCCGCCCCCCTCTCTCTCTCATACTTGGTTTGGCTTGAAATGATCTGGATTAGATGTTGGATAACTAATTCTGAACTAATTTATTAAATTGTTTAGGAATATTAATTTGGAGCTCAAAAGTGCAGAGTAATACTTGTTATGCAATGAGTTTTAAAGTAGACTTCCCACAAATCTGTGATCAAATAAAGGTAAAGTAACCAAGAATAGTAGGATCTAACACTATTGATAGTATTAATATTATATGGAGTAATAGGGAAACACTAAATATGTTGATATAATTTGCTGGAGCTTGGAGGTTGGAGCCATATCTGTACTATAATTATATACTATCAAGTCCAAAACATTAGAATTTTGCAGTCGGTTGGTCATTTCAAGGCAAAGTATAATTTCCTGCTGTTAGGAACCTTTGGAAGTCCTGAACTGCCCTCGTGAACTTTTTTAAAAGTTTTTGTTTGTAGATGTGCCGATAACTTGTCCAGAAGTTCTTGTTTATTAGATATGCTGAGAAGTACGTTTGAGTGGGAACTATAGTATCATTATCAACAGTAAAACAAGTTCGGTATTCGGCATACTTTTAGGCATTCCAAGAGAATATATGTGACGTCTTAGTTAAAATTGTGATGAAGTCAGTTCCGAACCGGATTTGTGCTGTTTGCTGTCAGTTAAGAATAAAAGGAAAATCTCCTCGTTCCCCCTGTTGCTGATAGGTCACGGTTTATGGAGCTGGAGAGCAATTACTGAACATTTTGAAATTTTCAAGATGCCAATGTGAACTGTGTAAACATCATTCTAAGCATAATATGACACTAATGCGCTTGTTGAAAAAAAATGAGAGATACTTGTGGCAGACCTGAGCACATCTTTAATTGGTTCTTTAGTAAAGAAAAAGAATCTCTGCATCTCGTCAACTTGGAGACAGTGACCGCAGAAGTCAATTCAAGCATCAATTAGTTTCAAGTTAAGCATGAAAAAGCCATCCAAACATAATTTAAGTGATGGAGACCTTGGCCTCATATGGTTTCCTCACGACCTATTTAGGTTGTTATTAGTCTGCATAGATCCAGAAATGACTACAGATTCAGTAGCTCCATGCAAACTGTGAAGTATTGTAGCAAGAGCCAGAACTTCACTTTATCCGAAGGAATATAAGCACATTGAAAGGATTTTACACAGAGGTGTTCTTGTTCTTGCGTAGGGTCTAAAGAATTAGCGAGTAGTTTCATAGTTGCAGGAATAGTTAAAGAAATCAGTAGGCTCCTTGATTTTTGTTGAATTGATATATACAGAGGGATAGTAGAAAAAGACAAGAATTATATTTGCCTATTCAGTTTAGGCACCCATTATTTCTTAGCATGATCAACTGTGAAATTGTTTTTTAAAAATGTTATTGTATTATTGGATATGATTTGAGCGCATATATGGCGAGTAGTTGCATCCATAAACTCTTATGTGACAATTTTTAAATATTTGCTGTATAAAATGTTCTGTGAACACTGAACTTTTCGTTCCTTCTAATGGTATCTATCTCTCAATAATATGCAGATCCAAAGATGCTAGGTGGAAACTGCTGTATTTATATATTGCAAGGCAAAGGGTAAAAATTAGGTATCCCTATTACACTGTGCATCAATATAGCAAGTTTCCTGAAGACTGCTATTTAAGTATTTAACAGAAGAAACACAATGAGGATAAAAAGTATTTAGTGTGCTGCCATTTTGTAAGATAGATATTTCTGCACATCAGTGTAAATTTCATTTGTGGAAAAAATGTATACTGCATTTCGCCATCCAAGAAATAAAATGTTAGTGTTTTGATTGTTCAGCTAGAAAGCGAGGAGTTCATTGGGTTCATTTTTCAGCTGTTTTTAATCACTTCTAATTTCTAAATCACTGATGAAATTTTATATTGTTAATGAACTCGAGGAATCATAATTGGTGTTATATTTTCTATAACTATCTTATGACCCATGCATCATCACACATGACACAACCTTCTTTTAATTTAAATTTATTATTATTTTCATTTTTATTATTTATTTATATACTTTTAACAATATTTTTGATTATATCTTGTTTAGAACCATTGTTTTAAATTTATTTATGTTTGATTATTTGTGTTTTGATTTTAAATTATATACATAAGTATAAAAATATTATTCAGTATTTTTTGATTAATTATACTTTTATTTTAATTTATATTGGATAAGAGTAGTGTTATTGATTTTAACTTGTAGGATCTTTTTATATTTTGGAGCCTATTGTGTGGATATATATGCGTGGCTGTCTTATTTACGTTTGTAGGATCCTGCTGACGGCCACATCTTACCGTTCCATATTAATACATTACTTTAATTATATCAAATCTGTTACTTTCTGGCGTTCAAGCTTAATTTAAGGAAGGGAACAGAATTACAAAATATAGAACGGAAATCATGATGGCTGACATAAACTAGGCCTTGTATATCAAGTTCCTATTTGACATTGCTTTTTCAGTTGTTTTTTTGTTAAAACCAGTGTTTAGGATACCTTTACTGCTTTCCTTCTAAGCTGGGAAAGCTACAAATATGTAGCTTCTTTCTTCAACCTATTAGAAATATACATTTTAACTTAATTTTAGAAAAGACTATAATTAACACTCTTTTGACCTTAAATTTTAATTTGTATTATGTACTTAACCAGAAACTTATAGCTTGGTCCTACAGCACTTCTTTGTAAAACACTTCCTGCACAACATTTGTCCAATCAGGAGGTTGAGGACAACAGTGCCAAACTGAAGGCAAATTATGTCTATCTTCTACACGTATACTGACACGCTAAGGGATAACAATTCAGGAAGTTGACAAGCTCTTTACCCAGCATGGATAGAAAGATTCACCCCATATATAAATACTGCCAAATGCTTCTGTAAATATTTTTGCATTTCCTTTAAGTGCTAGTTACTGAACATTAATTGTCCACAACCTTTAGAGAAGGGTTAACCATCCCAAATTTGCAATACTTTGTATTTATCCAATAAAATTAGACTTGATACTTGATCCAGTATTTTGCTGTTTCATGTGTAGAGGCCTTGTTGTCAACGATGTTATGCAAATGCATAGGATGTTGTTACCAAATTAAATGCTAACATTGTAATATTGTAGTATATTAAAATATTGTAAAAAGTTGTAAGAAGTATTAATTGAAATTATGCATGCTTTCAGTGACTTTAAGCTTTATTTTGTTCCAGAATTAACCACCTCCGGCTTTGTGGCACTGAAGTGCGCTGATGGATTAAGCAGCATCATTTTGACAAACGCTATAGAAGCACAAATTATGTTGCCGTTATGTAGTGCAAGTTGGAGGCAGAAATTTGGATCTCCTCCCTCTGATTGGTGCTTTTGTGTCGGGGAAATTTCCGTTGTGTTCAACAAGGTCTTCAATGAGACCGTCCTCCCTGACGCTCAGTGGGTAAGTAAGTAAATGAACACCTTCCATATCAACTACTTTTTTTCCCTGATATAGTTTCCACATTTGGTCCCCTATTGAGTTGAGCTTCTGCACACATTCCAGACTCTCAGGCCAGTTAAAAATTTCTTCGACCTGGCGTGTATGTTCATACCACAGTGAATTGCGGTATCTGTGTATTTCACCTTGAGTAATTTTTCCCTCTTCATTGTCCATCTGGTAGCAACCCATTGCAATTTCAGTGTCCCTTTTCCCATCCATTGACCTTTGGTTTACGTTTGCAGATCCAATCAGCATATACGTGTCATCAACTACAACAAATCGTAACAAACAGGACTGTCAAACTAAAATAATACAGCAAATGAGAAAGGTTTAAATTACCGTGTATCCGCGTCAAAATCATCTAGTCTTTAATTTGTTGACCGTTGACTTGTGCTAAAGCTAATTGGAGAGTAGAATAATTATGTAAAAATTTGATTCATATACCTATCATGACTTTGGAATGGAGATAAATCATAAATCTCCTCTGCATTTGGGCATTCCAGTACTGTGTTGCTTGATGAGGAGAAGATGGGGGAATGAATTCTCCTTCTCTCTTCTCTTCCCGGTTAGCAAGACAGAAAAAATTTAAGTAATCTTTTGGATGGCCTGATATACCACTGTCTTTTAAAGTTTCACCTACTAGCTTATACATCATCTTCATTGTTTCTCTGGTCCAGTGTAATATGTCTTGTACGGTTTCACTCTCTGGGACTCCTTCTGGCCACATTGGTATAAGAATGTAAACTGCGAATCTTTCCTTTGTTTTAATCTTTCTAGCTATTTTTAGGGCTATCTCGACTGGTATTAAGTTTGTGCAGCCACATTGCTTATCTTTCTCCCACAAATGACATCCTCCAATAAAATATTGGTTTTCGATGTATATAAATTTCTCAGCACGCCTGATTGCTTCTACATAAGCTTCATGGATGCTTCTCTCAACTCGAAAGCTTATATTTGCTGAGACATGATCAATTGATCGAAAGACCTGCACTTTCCAATTCTTTCCGGTCGGGGTAGTTAAATTTGGTTGTTGAGAAAGTTCTTTTATGGAGTTTAGAGGGACTAGCAAAGAAGAATCACATTGCTTTGTCCACCTTTGCTCAAAATTTGTCATCACATCCCAAGCAGCCTCTCCAGAAATACAGGCGTGAACATCGTGCCATGCCTCTCTTGGTCCGCCTTTATGAAGGCTAGCGCCGGAAAGGTTTATCTGATAGAAGTCTTGGGAATGATATTCCGTATTGAGTGTTCGAAATAAGGAGTGTTCCTCTGTATCGTATCGGCCGTCGCAGAGATCTAAACCTCCAATAAAACTTAAAATTTCTCGATTGCTTGAAAACTGCTGTCCTCGACTGTCCACAGTTATTGTTTTCTGATGATGGGCAAACATAGTGGGGAATTTGTTGTGCAATCTGGGGCATAGTTTGCATATAACTTTGGTGTGTTTAAAGTAGGCATATGCATCTTCATCATGCGTTTTCATTACTCCTGTGTTCTTGATGATAGGTAATGACGTTTCATCGTCCCAAAGCATGATTCTCACAGCAACACCTTCTTCTGCTTTACGTGTCAACAATTCACCGAGTTTTACTCCTAGTGCATGTGGAATTTCTGTTTGAGAATCACGCACCTGCTCATGTTACCTTTGTTTGTCAGATTTAAGATGTGAAAAAAGTGCTGAAGGAAAATAGAGTGTTTCCACTTACCAGAACCAACTTGGGATTGAAAGACCATCCTGCTATGTAAACCAAATATTTCGCATCATCGATGGCTTTATACACATCTTCCCACAATTTTCTAGGTGTCCCACAAAGATTGCCCGGTGGATGAAAATTAGAATGATGATGAGCATCTTGATATAGTGTGATGCTGCAGTTGGATCTTTGCGGAAACGTTGCATTCTTTAGTCCCTTGAAGCCGCCATTATGAAGTAAGGTTCCCCAGGTTGGTTCAAGTTCTGCTGGTTTAAACCATAATATGAATCGCAGTTTTAGTTGTTGATCTGTTTTTCCATTTTCCATGCAGAGTGGGAAAAAACCTTCGATTAAACTTGCTTCAGTTAAAATCTGGTTTGCAGGAATGCAGATTTTTCCTAAGGCAGAGCATTTGGTCTTCAAAGAGATTGTAATTGTCGAGTCAGCCGGATGAGCACAAAAAATATGTAAGGTTTGATTCCAGACTCTGTCGACTTCTTGGCTTGTCGATGCTACCTTTTGTTTATTTATCTTGATGGTCACATAGGCTGGCTTTCCTGTTGATATACACTGTAGAAGGGAATATCATATAAGGCAAATTTGTTGAGCCCAATTTTGAGTTTCTACTTTCTATAACATCGTATCAGTAAATACTTTCCTTTTGCTGAACTAAAGAGTCGTAGTGTAGATTTAAGGATGCAACTAGATTCTAAAAAGAATCAAGAAAATAAAAAAAAATAAAGAGATGAGAAGGGGCTTACATTGAATGGGAAAGATGGTAAGTAAGGCGTGGCATGGAAAATGGTAGCCTCTAGTGTTCCATGTAGAAACTTGTGATAACTCTCCATGATCTTAAATCTTGTGAATTATTATTTTTTGGACAATGTAATAGTAGGTTTTAACAACATTTCAAATAATATATAGGGGGAGCTAATTCCTGATGGTATTGAGAAATCAATGGGTAGGTTTTAAGCAAAGTGGATGAATGAAACTTTCAAAGGTTTGGAAAAGCTAGTCTTAGAGGCAATCAAATAAGTTAGTTTTACTTTAAGTTGAAGTATGTTCATAAATCTATTTGGTGCATTCCCAAATAGCCTAATGTGATCTCATATTATTATTTTTGTGTCACATTGATGTTTACTAGCAATGATTTCAACATGTGTGTCTTTTTTGGAGGCTACATCTTTGCTTGCATTCCTGAACTTACTTTGGCTTGTCAATGTTGTGGTATTATGCAGCTGAGAAGAGCCAAATTGGAACATAATAAAACTTACACATGCATGATTTGGGTGGACGAGGACAGTTGTTAAATTATCTAGGTCATTGTTTCAGGATGATTACACTACGGTTTGCTCCCAAATGCAAGTGTCAGCAAGGTTCATAAGTTTCAATTGTAATTTACATTCATATTTAATATTTTAGCCATGAAAAATGGTAGAGATCGCAAAACAAATCCCCATTGCTTGCCGATGAATTTTAATTGGTTTAGCCTCTACAAAACGTAGTCTCATAGAGGGTTCCCTGTGTTTGCATTGGTACTACGGGAGGGAAAAAAAATCGCCAGACTGATGGGAGGATTTATTGATAGTCAAGTGACAAGATTACTTTAGTAACCAAATTCATGGGTTGGAATTGAGGAATAAAGTGATGCTAGTTATGTTACTAATCTGACGTATTGGATGTAGCTTTACCGGCAAGTGCATTTGTGTCCGGCACTCCACGCTACTTGTTACTTCCGTCGCCAAGTTATATGTGTTATGTAACATACGCCACCGCCCGAAAACCCGACAAACACAATTATTGGAATATTTGGCAAAAGTTGTGGATTAACATTTGGGCCAGATAATGAGGCCATGGGGATTGAGGGGGACGAATTCTTCTATCTATAATATACATACTCTTACAGCAAAATACTCTCTATTCGGTAGTTCGTCGATTATTCGATACGACAAATAACAACTTTTAGATCTAACGCTAGATATAGGCTTGTCAATAGATCGGAGGTCCGGTCCGATCCGAGCCTTAATAGTTGGATATGGATTCTATAAAAATGAAACCAATCCGGTAATAATTCGATCCGATAAAGATCATATCCATTAAAAAGTGGATTTGGATTCTAACTCATTCGATCCGATAAAGACCCGATCCAAACTACTGAAATTATATATTTATAACATATATATATATGAGTAAAATTCAACTATAATAAATCAATATAATTTACTTTTATAGCAGTATAATTTACTTTTATATGCATTAATATTCTTATTTTCAAAATTCTTTTATTGTATTTTCTCACAAACTATTATTTCATCATATTATAATTTCTTCTGCACAACATATATCATCATATTTATATTCTAATTATGTGTGTCGATAATTATTTTCATATATAGCGTTTATTCACAATTCACAATTCACAAAATTTCTTTATTTTTATTTATAAAATTGTTATATAGAATTAATTTTCTTATTTTTCTCAAATTATATTATTATCTTCTTATTTATTTTATAAATGTTTTAAACTCAAAGTTTTCGCATGTTTTCAAATATTTTTAATTTTTACAACATCCATGATTGAAATATAGTTTTTTGTGTTTATGTTTATTTTATTATTAAATCGTGTTAAATTATTATTAATATTCATCTCAAAAATTAAATGGACCCGTAGGTCCGATCCGATAATTCGAAATCCTAATAAATTTGGATGGGAACTGTTGTATACAATAATAAAATATATTATATTAATATTTAAATTTTACTTATAGGTTCAGGGTTTGAATCATGTCAACGATATATTATATTTAAATTTTTATATTTTTTATTTTAATAATTTCTATAGGTTCATGGTTCAAGTCCGTGAACAACATATGATGTTATACTCTTATTTATTTTTCATCAAGTATCAGATTATCATAAAACATACATTATCATAATTTATTATATTTTTTAATTTATTTTTCTAACAACTGAAAATATATATTAAAATATAAATAGTTTTAAGATAAAATATATTATTAAAAGTTATTCAAGTGTTATAAACAATCTATGCATCGCATGGGTCATAAGCCAGTATATTATTATTTTATTATTATTAGTATTAGTAGTCTAAAACTCGTGTGATGCACAATTTTTTAAAATAATTATAATTTTATTATTTATTTTTATTTTAATATTATATTAATTATAGTTGTTAAAAGAGTAAGTAATGTATTATTTTTCAGCCTGATATCACTATATTGACTAACGAATTATCTTTAAATTTAAATTTTTGTTAGCTCGAGTAAATAGTGTAATTAATTTGGCAGCGTCAATAGTATTTATTATTTTGTTTTAACCAGAACGCCATCTATATCTACCGAAATATTGTCCCCTGCTCGCCTACTGTGTCCAATTATATATAACTTTGTTTCAGGAGTTTCATAATTTTTAACGATAATATTATATAAGATAAATATGTCAAAAAGATAAATTAATTAAGTAAATGCAATTAAATAATTTGAGCAATAGGATAGTGTTGTTTTAACCCAAATAAATTGGATGTATGATTTTGTTTAGTTGGTTGCATTATATTTAGATTTTAATTTTATTTTAGTTTGAATGAAGTGTATAATATATCTTTTTTAGCCTAGATGATATTATATATTATTTTGTTTTAACCTTATTCAATAATATATTATGTTTTTTAGCTAGATCAATAATACTTATTATTTTATCTCAGCATAAGACACGTTATATCAACCAAATTCAATTAAT
Organism: Apium graveolens; assembly: GCF_009905375.1. NCBI lineage: Eukaryota > Viridiplantae > Streptophyta > Magnoliopsida > Apiales > Apiaceae > Apium > Apium graveolens. Next base: position 44,195,701 of record NC_133651.1, read on the forward strand.
TATATTTAGTTTGTTTTAAATTTAATTTTAACCCGGACTAATAATATAATTTTGTTTTAGTCCGGTGAAAAGTGTAATTTATTTTGTTATATCTCGAAACTATTATACCGAGTTACAAATTATCTTTTTGTATTATATTATAATTTTTATTTTATAGTTTAATTAAACAAAAATTTTGGTAAGGAAATTTATTTAAATTATATTTAAATTGATTGTTATAGTAAAGACTGTTTTAGAATTTAATTAAATAAAAATTAATTTAGTAGAACTGGTTAATTCAATATAAACATCAATATAAATTAGAATTTTAATTGGTAAAAGAACTTGATTTTAATATAATACAGAGTTTAATATGAAGTGCAATTTAAATTGAATGAGAAAGTTGACTTCAATATCAGTTAAAATTAAAAATGACCGACCAACCAAGTTTTAATGTTTCGTTTAATATAATATAGTATAAATATGTACTTATTTTATAAGTAGTGGTAAATTATATAAAAATAATAATTTAGTAATTAATTTTAATAATCGGATCGGATTGGTTCAGTTTTTTCGGATCAATTTCGCTCTAGAACCGAAATCGAATTTCGATTTCGGTTCTAATTGTTGGTTTCAGTTCGGATTTATATGAATCAGTTTAAAATGATTTTTTACGGTTTCAGATTTATTCAATATTTTCTTCAGTCCCTGACTTTTGATTTTTTTTCCAAAAGCAACCTTAATCTCCAAAATTTACTCTTTATTTAAATCAGGTTTGTGCGACTCAATTACATAACTCCCCCCCTATTTGTACATATCTATTATAAGGTTAGATTTAGTTTCGAACTCTTCGATTTTAATTGGACGTAGATGTTATGAATTGTGATAGTGTTGGACCTGCTCGATTTCGTAGCAAGAATCGGGGAGTGTATGGTAATATAAGAGTGAGTGTGTGGGTTGATTTTGATTTTAATAAAATATTATTAAAAAGATTAGGTAAATAAGGATAATTTAATAAAATTAAAATATAAGGATAATCGAGTAAAATCAACGTCACTGAAAAATACGTACCGTACCAAAATTTTCAATCTTTCGTGTTTTATATAATAACTAGCCTAAAACCCGTGCGATTCATGGTTATTTTTTTAAAAAAATATTATTTTATAATTTCTTTTATAATATTTTTTAAATATATATTTTTTAAAAGAATAAATATGTCTGAATAAGTACAGTTGGATATATTTTGTTATTATATTATAGTAACTAATTTCGATATATGTTATGCGTTATGTATAAATCAAACTAATTATTATTTTAGTTTATGACCAATCATACGGACCAAACAATTTTTTAACTCTGATTTAATTTGTTTAAACTCGAATGTATGTTATAATTTCTTTTAGCCCTGAAAAGTATAAATTATTTAGTTTTAGTTGATCTAAATATTTTTTGATTTTAATTTTATTTTATCGTTGAATAATTATAAAATAAATTCATGAGTAATTTATGGCATACATGTGTACACCATAAATAGATTGCCCTTTATAATAGATTAAATTTACGGTAAACACCATCTTTAATAGATTGCCCTTTCGGATAACTTAACAAAATCTTTAAATAAAACAATAGTTAAATAAAATAAATAATTAAGTTGTTGAAAAAATTAATTTATTAGTTATTAGTGCTTATAATATTATTATTCTATTTTATTAAATAAGATTATCCGTGATATTTAGAGTAGTTGTTATAATTTAAAGATGTAAAAAAGGTAACGTGTTATAATTGAAAACGATTTTTATTTTTTTTTCTATTATAATTCGATTAGTATGGCTAATAAAACTTTTAAGTAAAAGAAAGGTAATTTACTAAATTCAGCATGTACCAAAAAACAGGTACCGTACCAAAACTTTTAATGTTTCGTTTTTTATATAATAGTAATAGATTTTAGTTGATCTAAATATTTTTTGATTTTAATTTTATTTTATTGTTGAATAATTGTAAAATAAATTTATGGGTAATTTATGGCATACATGTGTGCACCATAAATAGATTACCCTTTATAGTAGATTAAATTTACGGCATACACCATCTCTAATAGATTGTCCTTTCGGATAACTTAACAAAATCTTTCAGTAAAACAATAGTTAAATAAAATAAACAATTAAGTATATGAAAAGGTGATTTATTAGTTATTAGTGGTTATAATATTATTATTCTATTTTATTAAATAAGTTTGTCCCTGATATTTAGAGGAGTTGTTATAATTGGGAGAAATTAAAAAGATAATGTGTTATAGTTGAAAACGATTTTAATTTTTTTTCTATTATAATTCGATTACTAAGACTAATAAAACTTTTTAGTAAAAGAAGGATAATTTAATAAATTCAACGTATATCCAAAAACAGGCACCGTATCAAAATTTTCAATATTTCGTCTTTTTATATAATAGTAATAGATTTTAAAGTATCCTCCTATAAGGTGAAAAAGGAGTAAGAAAAATCAAAATATAGAAGGGTAGATGGCACGTGGGGGTCAGTGTCAGGGTAAAAAAGCCACGTGGGCAGGAGGCAGGAGCAGTGATCCTCTTGGTCGTGACGTTGCCGTCATTATGTATTCGTCGCCCCCAATGAAGTTGAGTGCTCTCTTATCACCATTCCCTCTCTGTACAGGTCGTTGGAATTTGTCGGCCCATTTTAGATTCATACTTAACAAATTGTTAATGATTAATGAAACAAGTCAATTATCCAGCTCTACGGATGAAGTATAATATCGCATTATCCAGCTCTACGGATTATCTCAAAAGAGTATAATATCTAGTTGAAGTTTTTTTATCACTTTAAGATTTTAAAATAATTTATAATAATATAACAGCAAAGCTCGGTTTAGGGAAGAGATTCGGATTCGAAACTTTCATTCCTCATTTATTTGATTTAAACAATTATTATTTTTGTTGATATCTTATATTTGTTGTTTTCAATAATAACGAAGTATATCGTAAGATTGATGAAGGTCTTAAAAAGTATAAAATTATGTTTGAGATTCCTCTGTTACCTTAAATTTTTAGAGCGATTGATTACTAACAACATTCACAACGTTGGTAGCTAGAGATGCACAAAAAATCCATCACGTCGGGTTTTATTCGGGTTTTAAAAAACTCAATTTTTTTTAAAAACAAATGGAGTTAGGCTCTTTTAAAAATCAGGCCGGGCCGAGCATCCTAAGAATTATAAGGCCCATTTTAGGCCCGCGGGTCGGGCTGGATCGGGCCGAATCGGGTTTTAACCGGACTTTTTATTTATGTATTAAATATTATTTTTATATTTTATAACTCGAACTATAAGTAGTTTAAATATCGAAAAAAATAATATATTGATATATCAGATATAATAGTTCAGACACCGAAATAAATAATTATTTTTTAATATAATATATATAATTATGTACAACAATTTGTACTGTTGAAAATCTGGTATGATTAATTAATTATTAGTGCTAAACACAAATTTGTTAGTTGTTATTGCTCTGTATGTATTTTTGATATAGTCAATGACTATATATAATCTAAAATTATAAATGTAAACAGGACACCATTTGCAATTTATAATAATAAAATTTGGTTATAATTACAAAATTTAGTAATTATCTTTAATATCTTTTAATTTAATGAAAAAACAAAAAACTTTATGAAATAAACCGACAAATAATTATATATATCTTAATTGTTTCTAATATTATAATATAATATTTTAAAAATTATAAAAAGTATTGTCTATTTTCAAATTTTATATAAAAATTCGGTTTTTTAATCGGATTTTTCAAAATATCCGTGTTTTTATCCGAGTCGAACCAGATTTTATCCAAACTTTTTTAATCCGGGCTTTTATCTAGCTTTGTTAAATCCGGATTTTTCGGGTTTCGGGTCGGACCGAATTTTTGAGAAATAAGGATGCTAATTTAAGGCCCGCGGGCCGGAACGAACCGGGCCGTGCTTTTTTCCAGATCAGGTTTTTTGGGCTTTTTTCCGGATTGAATTTCGGGTTTCGGATCTTTTGAAGATCATTGTACCTCCACTTGAGATTGTTAATCAAATGATTATTTGATAATTTTTTTTATATGTTATTAAAGAAAGAAGAGTAAAGTGCACTTTATGTACTTACATTTTGGGTGTCAGACCACTTGCAATACTAACTTTCACTATCTCTCACTTGAAATACTGCAGTAATAATTTTTTTACAGTTTGCGTGATTCCGTTAACTTCCACTAACTCCGTCTCTTTTTGCAGGGGTATGATTGTCATATCCTTATTACAACGGCTACATCAGTTATATATACACGCCTTTTACCCCAATTACATGTATATACCGAATTCTAAACCCTAATTAGAAAGTGAGCATCACAATGGCCTCCTCCAATGTTGCTGCTGGTGAAGACTTGCTCGATGTTATGTGTGATTGTTACCGAATGAGTGTTGTGAAGACTCGTTGGTTTGGAGTAAATGCAGGCAGGAGGTTCAGAGAATGTGGAGATGATAATTGCGGGTATCACAAGTGGATCGACCCACCACTTAGTGCTCGAGCAGTAGCGGTGATTGAAGAGCTACAACAAAGAAATGTTGATGCGATCGACAAGCTCAGGCGGAGGATGGATCGAATGGTTGCAAGGCACCAAGCTCAGTTGGATAAGCTGAAGAGGAAGGAAGAATTTACAGTCATTGCAATGTTTGTCCTTTTCTCTCTCATAATGAACATGGTGCTGCAGTCATTGGGACAAGTTAGTGTGGACGAGGAAGGTTACGACTCAATCGACGAGTAGAGGGGTAGACCTATGTTTAGTTTGCTTAAGTGTTTTAGTTTGATTTTCTATGCAATCAGTTTGTTTTGTACTATGATCATTGTTATTGTGAACAAATCTAAGTGAAAGAATGTAGTGGTGGTTGTGTTTCCTGAAAAATCTTGTGTATTGTTCATTTCATTTCACTAGCCATATACCAGTATGAGCAATAAGAAGTCACTACAGTAATGGTATACAAAATCAAATGCATAAGTAATCAAGTGCCTTGACATAACCATTGTCTTGTGTCATTACATGATGTAATGTCAACTGTCTTAACACATACAATTACATCCAAAAGTAAGGCATAAATAGTCATCAGATTACATCCAAAAGTAAGGCATAAATAGTCCAAGAGCATAAAAAACCACAGACAAACTTTCATAGTAAAGAAGTCATGACAAATCTAAATCTTCCAAACTGGATTGTCCTTAAGTTTGGACTGCATTTCTCTTCTCTTGGCCTGAATATTTTCATAGGTAGTGGTTGTGACATTGTTCCTGGTGCTCACTGTCTTGGGCTGAATTCCAAGAGGAGTGTTTGTTGACTTTTGTTGACATTTCTTTGTCTTGAATACACCACCTTGGGTACCCTCACAGGATCCACCACCAACTTCTGGAATTGATTTGGACTGCATTGGATCTTGCACAGGAGGAACATTTGTTTGTGTTTCAGGTGCCTTCTTCTTTGGGGTGTACTTCTGCCTTACTCTCATTATCTTTCTTGGTGATGTCCTTCTTCCTTGCACCTCATGAACTGATATGTCAGTCTGAGTCACATTTCTAGCTTCATGAGGAATAAGATTCTGCACAGGAGGAATATCAGTTTGTCCAGTTGTGGGTGCCTCGGGTGCCTTCTTCTTGGGGATGTACTTCTTCCTTGTCTTAACTGTCTTTTCACATCCATTTGCAATGTCTGAAGCCTAACACACATGGATAAACAGTCATTAGCACTTGTGTTTACCAAATTATTGACAAAAAGGTTTGGTATTTACCTTTGCGGGACAGGTTCTTGTATTATGTCCATACTCAGTGCAATAGGTGCACTTGACAGTTGTATTTTGCCTTTTCAACCTAGTTGCATCAACACCAACCACATCATTTTTCTTGCTCCTTTTCTTTTTAGGCCTACCTGTTTGAGGCTTGACCTCTGGTGGAAGAGGTTTAGGATATGGGGTCTCTATCCATTCCTCTTCACCACAGATAGGCTCAACAATATATTTGTAGCATTCCAAGAAGAGGTCTTTAGTAAAACATTGATGAATAAATGGTTCATAACCTTTTTTACTCCATGCTATGCATGCACAAGCATGGTAGCATGGGATACCTGATAATTCCCATTTCTTGCAAGCACATTTATGTGCCTCCAAGTCAACCACCATCTCATAACCTCCAGCTGTCATGGTGACCAAGTATCTTGCACCACCACTCCATAAAACATGACATCCTTTGCTTTGGTCAATTGCCCTATATACAAATAGTTATTTTTCAGGTATAAGTCACTTAAAAACATACACAGAGAATACTATAATTAGGATAAAAGTACTTACTTATTCAGCCTCCTCATAGCATTAGGACATATGGGGTTCAGAGCATAGCTGTTTTGTATTTTGTCCCTCCTTTGTTGTATCCTCCTCATCACATCTTTGTGAATTGCTTTCAACATTGATATTATAGGAAGATCCCTATACTTTGTGATGCTACTGTTGAAGACTTCACAGTGGTTATTGACAAAAATGTCACTCTTGCATATTGCTCTGAAAGCACTCCTACTCCATTGGCTTCTTGGTTTCTCAGCTAACCAGTCATAGCATTTTTTTGACAGCTGCCCATGTCAGCAACATATCAGATGTGTTATAGATAAGGCAGACAGTAAAGACAATATAGATTATGTATACCTTTTTTAGCTCCTCCATATGTTTATTGAAAGTATAGTCAGTGGTGGCCCTAGCTGCCAACCACAACAACATTCTAACTCCAATTCCTTTGTGGTCTTTCCACATATTCCTATAGAGATGCATCACACAAAATCTGTGCTCAGCATTGGGGAAAACAACTTCAAGTGCATTAATCAGACCCTGCAAAAATAGTATTAGAAGGTGCACAATTAATGAGACTATGGTACATGTATAGTTGAGACAAGATTAAAGCAATTACCTTCTGCCTATCTGATATGAATGCCCATCCTCCATCATTTTCTATATTCAAATCTTCTTTAACATTCATCAAAAACCAGTTCCAACTGTCAGAATTTTCAGCTTCTACTATGGCCCAAGCCTCTATAAGGCTCATGGTGTCACTATCACACATGTCAACAAAATCAATTTCTCCACCTACATATCTCACAGGGTTCTCTTCAAACTTTCCACCATAGTGTAGTTTAATACTAAACAGTCCTGGATACTCTGCAAAGAAAATGAAGAAATAATTGCATACAAATTCATACTCTATACACTTAAAATAGTGCAAACCCTAATAGTACAGAACAAAACCTAAAATACAAAAAAACAATCATTTTCGACTATTTGTACACTCCTGATGAAACACAAGGGACCACCATAAACATATTTTTATCACTTTCTAGTATAAAAACGAAAAGAACCACATGAATACAGCTCGAAGCACATGCAACACATTAAATAGACAAAAAGATTCAAAACTAAACTAAAAATTCATATTCTAACAAAATAAAACCCTAATCGAACATATATGTACAAGAATACAAAAAGCCCCTTTTCAATTAGAACCCTAGTTCTCAATTAGAGCACTAACCTCCGTAATCAGGACCTTCATGAGGCTGGTAAGCATATCTGTCTTTCCTATCTCTGATGAACCACGCCATTGTAGCAGCAACAACGATCTTCTAGCGGGAAAAAGAGTTTTGTTTTCTTCTCTAAAAGGCGAGAGACATAGATGAGAACTTCTTTCTTTCAATAAAGTGGCAGAATATGATTGTCGCGTTGTAATAAGGATATGACAATCATACCCCTGCAAAAAGAGACGGAGTTAGTGGAAGTTAACGGAATCACGCAAACTATACAAAATTTATTACTGCGGTATTTCAAGTGAGAGATAGTGAAAATTAGTATTGCAAGTGGTCTGACACCCAAAATGTAAGTACATAAAGTGCATTTTACTCAAGAAAGAAATATATGTTGAACGTGTGTTTTATTGATTGATTTTGCAATGTATATATAAAGTATAAGTCCCAGATAATAAGTTTTACATGATCAAGATTGCAACCGAAAGTTAGGCAAGATAATTATAATATACAACTGATTCTAATAACTATTAGCCTAAAATCTATACGATGCACAATTATTTTAAATAATTATTATTTTATTAATTTTAATTTAATATTTCAAAATTATTATATATTTTTTAAAAAATTAATCATGTCTGAACAAATTTAGCCGAATATATATTTCAATGTATTATAGTAGCTATTTATAATAATTAAATTTTAAAAATAAATAAACTTATAAATTGACACTGTAAATAGGTTCTCAAAAATATTTATCAGACCCGGTTAAATAGGTAATGTGTTTTAATTAAATATTTTAATTTAACATTATTTAAGCTGGTGATAAGATTTCTTGGACTAATCTATATAAACTACAATTGTTGTTATATTTAATTGAAATTTGATTTATAAAATCCAATGATCAGAATTGAAGACACTAAACTCTAGCCGAGTTTGTGAATTTTTATTAGCGGTTTAACTCGAGAGAAATTAGTCATTAGTGTGTTTCGTGCTAGTGTCGATAAGGTTCTTTTAAACTTCGGATTTGGTGTCATTTGAAACGGAGGGCATCGGGACATATACAATCTAAATCTATTAAGACAATGGGTGTTTTATTTTAAAGATGATAGGTAAGTCCATGTCTAACTATATTCTCAGATCTTCAAGTTTATTAAAATATGTGTCATGCATAAATTATTTCTATTAGTCGATAACATTTTTATAATCTATTTTAAATTAAAAATTTTAATATTTGAAATTTGTCATACAAAAATTTTTATAATAAGATTCTATGATAATTATATATACCCATACTTAAATGTTACTGATATCTTCGAAAGGTTATTCAATAGGGTTAACAAGAGATCGACTGAGTCGGAGATGAAGAATTAAAGGGTATTTTATAAGAAATAATATTATTGACTGAAATATTTACTTTTACTTGATATTTGTAGATGTGTGTATAAACGACAAATATATTTTAAATTAAATGATAAATATTAGCATAGATCAATAATGTGAATTATTTTTAGTTTGATTTTAGTCTTCTTTTAACCCATGTCAATTGTATGACATATTATTTTGTTTTAGTCTAAACCCATTATACTGATCAAATCCAACTAATTATATTCGATTATAATTTAATTTGTTTAAACCTGCCCGCAAGTGTTGACTTAGTTGGTTAAAGAGGGGATACACATGTTCGAATCCTACGAATCTGTCACTTAAATGGCCCTGATATATTAATATGATATAAAGTAAAATATTTTTGTTTTAGTCGGTCTAAATATTTTTTGATTTTAATTTTGTTTTATGATGGATTAACTGTATAAATATTTCTTAGTCGAGATGACTAACATATATTATTTATTTTATTCCGACAGTAATATACACACTAAATAATAAAATAGTATGGATATTATAGACATAAAAACCCGTAATTATAAAATTATGTTATATCAACTGAATTCAAATAATTAAATTTAGCTAAGAAAAAAATCCATAATTATATAAGTCTGCTATATCAACCGATCCAAATAATTAAATTTAGCTTATTTTGAATTTTTTTAATCCTGCTTAAATATTATTTTGTTTTGAACTCGGATGAACAATATATTTTTTGTAGTCCGATGACATTATACAGGCCAATGAATTATGTTTTAATTTTATTTTTGTTTTAACCCGGATTAATAGTGTAACTTTGTTTAAGCATACACGAATAATGTATATTATTATCAATTTCTTTTATCATGTGCCATTATATCTATCACCGAATTATTTATTAATTTTATTTTTATTTTTGACGATTTAATATTATATTTTTCGGCTTGGTGAATAGTATATTTTTTTTTGGCCTAAGATCATTATACAAATTTAATTATATTCATGTATAATATAAATTAAACTATAAGTCTCAAAATAAATGTAATTAAGTAATATAATTTTATAAAATTAATTTTAAAAAATAACTAAATAAGACCAGAACTAAATATAAGCGGAGGAATTTTACCCGACGGCGGCGACTAGAGGTACTCAGAGAGGTCGAGGTCAATCATGGATAGAATTGTTTAAGCTATTGATGTAAAACAAATAAGATAGTATTAGTATGAAACAATGTGCTGAACTTCGATTTATATGGATCAGTGTCCAGTCTAATTCGTATTTTCTAATTTGTATTTTACTTTTTATTTTAAAAATAAATTCTATAAAAATTTATAAGTATGGGTGATTCGGTAAAATCAACGTGTACCAAAAAATAGGTACTATACCAAAACTTTTAATATTTCGTCTTTAATATAATAGTAATAGAGTGTATCAAAAAATAGGTACCATATCAAAATTTTTAATATTTCATCTTTTATATAATAGTAGTAGATGATTTATGTATATCTAATATACAACTAATCATAATAATACATATCTGAAATGGCCATCCTTATCTGTAGTTTATACAATATAAGTTTAACACCCCCCGTCAAGTTAGAGATGGGGGAGAAATATCGACCACACCCAACTCGATTGAAAAATAAGACCAAAGAGTATTTTGGCACGAACAAAATGACAATCAATCTCGATATGCTTAGTTTATTCATGAAACACATGATTATTGGAGATATGAAGAGCAACTTGATTATTGTAGTAAACATCAAATAGTTTAAATAGCCGAATTCCAATTTCTGTGAAGCCAATGTAGCTCTGATGTAAGGGCAGCAAGTGAACGATATTCTGATTCTGCGAATGATTGAAAGATCGTAGGTTATATTTTGTTTTCCATGAAATAGGGCTTGAACCAAGCATAATAAAATAACCAGTGGTAGATCGTCGGGTTGTTGGACAACCAGCCCAATCGGAGTAAAAAAACCCGATCAGATATAATGAACTTGAAGAAGATAAAATAATAACTCTTCCAACTGAACCCTTGAGATAATGGAGAACTCGATAAGCAGTATTTAGATGAGATGGGTGAGGATTTTGAATGAATTGACTAGGTGTGTTACTAGGATATTGGATGCAAGGACGAGTAACAGTGAGATATAATAAACGACCGATGAGGCGTCAATAAATTGATGGATCTGCAAGATGAGTACCATCTTCAGGGCAAACACGAACATGTTGTTCCATAGGATATGGAGAAAGTTGACAAACAAGCATCCTAGTATCGGATAATATATCAAGAGTATATTTGCGTTGACATGAAAAAATCCCTTTTAAGAACAAGATACCCCATGCCATGAAAATATCGAAGGGGGCCAATATCCATAATAGAAAATGACGGGGTAATAAATTGTTTCAGTTTGGAGATGAAAATTATTATTGTTGCTGGTGATGATAATATCATCAACATAAATAAGAACAAATATGGAGATGTTACTATGAATATAAGTGAAAAGACTATTATCTGAAAGTGTTTGACGAAAACCACGAGCAACGAGTGTTAGGGATTCGAGAATATAAACGCAGCGGAAAATCAAAAATTTCGAATCCCTACCTCATGATCTATGTATAATGAACGGATGATTATGAATAATAAAATCATGTACCTTAATAAAGCTTTCCTTCTGAATATGATGAACGTTCTTATATTAATGAACCACATCAGCCCTTTTTGCGAAGATCTGCTCTACAAAGGTATCCACACGAACGTCCGATTGTCCAACGATCACATGAGCCGGTACTAGCCAATTTGATTGCCTTTCTCTCTCTCTCTCTGGCCTCTCTAAGATGTAGAGCTTCTAGGGTTTTTCTCCAAAATCGTGATGCAACGACTAACCCTAAAATTATACATCTTAATGTATATATAGGGGGGATAGAGGATTAAGGCCTAACCATAAACCTAATGGGCTTCTAAAGACCCATTCTGATTTGGGTTTATATTATTATTAAATTCGAATTCTAATAAACAATTAATCAAGTCTCACTTAATTAATTTAATAATTAAAATTCGATTAATAATAATAAAATATTTAAATTCATAATTTAAATAATACCCCGTTTAAACGTTCTTTGTGTGACCCTTTAGGTTTATATTACGTTTGTAATAATTTTATTTTCCAATAATAAAATTATTAACAATGAGTGGCATCTAGTAATAAATCATTGCTACCCAAGTAATAATAATAATTGGTGATTCAATTAAACCTTTCGTGAATAATGTACAATATAATATAATCCATTTAGCCTTATATTATAGATCAAACTCGAGGCATGCATTGTGTCATCCTCTGCAAGCATTTAATCCTTCTTTCATTGATCAATGAGTAAACTATTAAACAAATCACTATTTGAGCACGACCATGCATTTTATAGTCTTACTCAATCAAGAGGCCAATAATATCACTCCTTTAATAAAGGAGGGCTAAATCTCATCTAGATCATTCATATTTCTCATACGATTCATAATATACCCAATGACTACTTTTATGATTACCCGATCAAAAATAACTTTCAATAGTATCAAAGTATATTAATTCTCGTATAGAAATATAATGATTTCCAGGTCTAAGGACCAATACATCATTATCACTGTGAATTTAACTTATGACACATTAAACATGTAGTATCTCACAACGGGTCAATCCAACACCATGTATTTAATACATATGCATGTGTTTTGACTTTAGTATCACCATACCTGTGATCAATGAGATGTGATCATCAGTCAACAAACAGACTAGTCTTAACATATTTACTATCGTCCCTTAATAATAATACTCGACTAGGGACCTTTAGGAATAATAATACTATTCTCATAATCTCATTTCTAAGTCACGTACTTAGAGATATAGATTTACATATTATATTCCAAGGACATCTATTAATCTAACATTTTATCGCAGAAAATAAAGATAAAATAAATTACTAAATAATAATACATAGAATCATAATTAATAATCCTAATGTTTCATAATATAAACACAATAGTGTTGTCTCTAGGGCATAAACACTAACAATCTCCCACTTGCACTAGAGCCAATCACCCATATATCTAATACCTATAGAACTAGTATGAACTTCGTACTTTTGCTGCGATAAAGCCTTAGTCAGCGGGTCTGCAACATTATCATCAATATGCACTTTACATATATGTATATCTCCTCTTTCATTAATCTCTCGAAGAAGGTGATATCTCCTAAGTATATGCTTTGCCCGGGAATGGGACCTTGGTTCTTTAGCCTGCGCAATGGCTCCATTATTATCATAGTAAAGATCAACTGGATCTGTGATCGATGGAACCACACCAAGTCCCGTTATGAATTTCCGTATCCAAACAGCCTCATTGGCTGCTTTAATGGCAGCAATATACTCAGTTTCCATTATAGGATCAGCTACTGTCTCTTGCTTTGAACTCTTCCAGCTTACAACACCTCCATTAAAGCAAAACATAAAACCTGACTGAGATACTGAATCGTCTCTGTCTGTCTGGAAGCTTGCGTCAGTGTAACCCTTTACAACCAGCTTCTCATCTCCTCCATACACCAAGAACGAATCTTTAGTCCTCTTCAAGTACTTAAGAATATTCTTGACAGCTGTCTAGTGACCCTCACCAGGATTAGACTGGTATCTACTCGTCATGCTCAAGGCATACGAAACATCATGACGAGTACATATCATCGCATACATTATAGATCCAATTGCCGAAGTATATGGAACTTTGCTCACACGACCCTTATCATCTAATGATTTAGGGCAGTTGTCTTTTGAGATCAATATCCTATGAGACATTGGGACATATCCTCTTTTTGCCTCTTGCATCCCGAAACGATGCAATACTTTATCAATGTATGTACTCTGACTTAGGTCGATTAATTTCATTGATATATCTCTATAGATCTTGATCCCAAATATATAGGTAGCATCACCTAAGTCCTTCATGGAGAAACTATTTCTCAACCAAGTCTTAACAATCTGTAGAGAAGGTATGTCATTCCCTATTAGTAATATGTCATCTACATATAGTACTAGGAATACCACATGGCTCCCACTAACCTTCTTGTAAACACATGGTTCATTTTCATTTTGAATCAAGCCAAATTCTTTGACCGTTTCATCAAAACGACGATTACATCTCCTTGAGGCTTGCTTCAATCTATAAATAGATCGAAGCAACTTACAGACCATCTTAGCAAACTTGGGATCGACAAAACCCTCAGGTTGTATCATGTATACATCCTCTTCAAGGCTCCGATTTAAGAAAGCGGTTTTGACATCCATTTGCCAAATCTCATAGTCATAGTAAAAAACTATTGCTAGCAAAATCTTGATGGACTTGACCATAGCAACTGGTAAAAAAGTCTCATCATAGTCTATACCATGAACTTGTTTGAAACCTTTTGCCACTAGTCGCGCTTTATAGGTCTGTACTTTACCATCCATGTCAGTCTTCTTCTTGAAAACCCACTTGCACCCTATAGGTTTTACCCCTTCATGTGGATCAACTAAAGTCCATACTTTATTTTGATACATGGATTCCATTTCGGATTTCATGGCCTCTACTAGATGTTATTTTATATATCTAGCCATCTCTCGGAGTCTGGACTGTTCATAGCATCTTGGTAGGTAATAGGTTCATCATTGTCTATAAGCATCATGTCATCATCTTGAGTCAAGAGAAATCCATAATATCTCTCTAGATCATGACGAGTCCTACTAGATCTACGAACAACCTGTGTTTTCGGAGCAGGAACATCTTGATGTTCTTCTTGCCCATTTTCCAACTCTGGTTCAATGTTATTTTATATAACTCGATCTTCATCGAGATCTATAGTCCTCCCACTAATTTTATTGGAAAGTAACTCTCTTTCAAGAAATACAACGGTTCGAGCAATAAACACTTTGTTCTCGGTAGGATTATAGATACTATACCCTTTAGTTTCTTCAGGATATCTCACAAAATAACATTTATCCGATTTTGGTCCCAGCTTGTCAGACACCAAGCGTTTCACAAACGCCTCGCATCCCCATACTTTCATAAAAGACATGCTGTGACATTTCTCAGTCCATATCTCATATGGAGTCTTTTGAACCAATTTAGTTGGAACTCGGTTTAGTGTATATATGATAAGTGGATTTTATATCAACTTGGAATGCTTTATTACAAGTTTAAATTGGTGTTTTGGACTCAAGTTGTTGGTATTTTGATGTGTTTTTGTGTTATTGCATTTCAGGTATCAGTTAAATGAAGAAAGGAGTTTTTAAAAAAAAATGATAAAAAGTGATCAGATTTAGAAGCCAAGGCCATTGTCAAGTTGTAGAGAATCTCGTTAGCTTCGCGTGGGTAGTTGAATCGCCTAATTCTGACGAGTAGAACTCAAGTTATGGCCAAAACAAGATCCATCAGAAATTTTTCCAAACAGGCTCCAGGCGCCCGCCCGGGATGTGGGGCGCCCGCCCGGAGAGCTGAGGCGGCCGCCCGAGGCGCGGCTGGTCGCTGATTTCGCTGAAAAAGACCTTTTTGAGTGAAATTTGACGATTTTAAGGGTCCAGGTCCACTAGGGGCGCATATATACTTAAAAAAAGGGTTTTCATCATCCGGGAAGATTGGGATACCAAGAAGAAGACCTAGAAGTACAGAACAACTCCGAAAAAGAAGATCTTGTTTTCAACTTGTGATTCTTTGAATTTGTTGTAACTTTGGATGCTCGTTTTCGTTCTTGTTAAACCTAGATCTTGTTTATTCGTACTTCAATTATTATTCAGTTTATTAAGACCTTGTTTTATACCATGCTTTCATTGGAACCCATGGTGACGATTATGGGCTAATCATTATCATGGGATTCTAGCGGATTTACTTATGGATTTCAATAGTTAATTTGTTTCGATATCTTGGTGTGTGGTGATTGATTGATATCCTAGTATTGGTTGTGCTTATTCGTCTTATGTGCGTAGCTAATATATAAGATAACGTGTTAATCTCTATTGAAGCGACAATGAATATAGAGGTTTAGAACTTGCCATGCTAGCATAGATTCATGTATTTGTTATGCATGATTCGTAGGTAACTCTAACCATTTTACTTGCCCTATGTAATCATTATGGATAACTTATGCTTAAACCGTTATGTTTGTCAAATTCTATAGACATATAGGGTCTCAATATAATTGGTGCCTATTCAGCTTCTATCTCTTTTGTGGATGTTTGGTAGAATGGTACTCGTGCAACGGAAGTTGGCGTTTATCAGTTTAGTGTTATCTGATTAGTGTCATCACCATCACATGCTAAGGTTAAGAACGAAAAGGCTATTGAATGAAGTAGTAATGAAGTTAGAATCCCATGTTTGTCATATATAGTAATTCAACCTCAATTCTCTTAGTTAATGTTATTTAGTAAAATCTCTTAGTTTAATAAAAATCCAATTTGTTATTTGTCTTAGCATTGAGCGATAACTATACATTGTTGCATAGGTGCATAAATTGAACTTAACCTAAACCAGTCTCTGTGGGAACGAATCTGATTTATATCTTATACTACTTGCAAACACGTATACTTGCGTGAATATTAGCGCGTGTTTTCGCCCTAACAAGTTTTTGGCGCCGCTGCCGGGGACTCGGTGTTAATTTTTAGTTTATTTGCTTGTCATCAGTGGTCGTTAAAGTTCACTGACTCGGATTCTTTTACTTTCACGGTTTATTTGTTTGTGTTTCAGGTACTCATTACAATGGGAGATCCAGCAGCATGAACGAAAGCCTTGATGAATTTTTCTCAACCCAAGATCAATGACATTCAATCTAGCATTGTTCGGCCAGCTATCACAGCTAATACCTTTGAGATCAAGCCTGGCATAATTCAATGGGTGCAGAATTCAATCCAGTTTGGGGGTTCTCCAACTAAAGATCCCAATATGCACATTAGGGACTTTATTGAGATCTGTGACACATTCAAGTTCAACGGTGTTTCTGAAGATGCTGTGAAGCTGAGACTGTTACCATTCTCTCTGAGGGACAAGGCTAAGAGCTGGTTACACTCTTTACCAGCTGGTTCAATTACTACTTGGGAAGATCTTGCTTAAAAGTTTCTTACTAAATTCTTCCCTATGGCGAAGACAGCTGCAATCATGAATGCTCTTACTCAATATGCGCAGCAATCAGGAGAATCTTTATATGAAGCTTGGGAGCGCTACAAGGAGATGCTTAGGAAGTGTCCTCATCATGGAATGCCTGATCGGATGATCATCAATTGTTTTTACAATGGGTTGGGAGCACAGTCCAGACCCATGCTCGATGCAGCAGCAGGTGGAGCCTTATGGGCGAAGAGCTATGAGGAAGCTTATGATCTAATTGAACTGATGGCTGCTAATGAATATCAGTATCCAACCCAGAGATTACCACATGGCAAGGTAGCAGGAGTTCTTGAAGTGGATACAGCTACGGCTATCACTGCTCAACTAAAGGCGTTGTCTATGAAGATCGATTCTCTGGCTAACTATGGTGTTAATCATATAATTAGTGTTTGTGAGCTATGTGCAGGTTCACATGCGACGGAGTAATGCGCTATATCTAGTGAATCAGCTCAGTTTGTGAGCAACTTTCAGAGATCGCAGCAACCAGTTCCAGACACTTATCATCCTAACTTCAGTTGGAGCAACAATCAGAATGCGATGCAACAGTCGTTCCAGCAGTTTGAAAATAAAGAATTCAATTCTCCTAGTTTTCAGCAACAACTCGCATCAAGACAACAACTCCAACTTCAAACTCATGATGCCGGTCATTCGAATGAAAAATTTGAATTGGAGAAGTTGAGGCTTATGTGCAAAAACAAGGCTCTTATATGCCAAAGCCAGGCTATTTCTATCAAGATTCTGGAGGACCAAATAGGGCAAATTGCTAATGCCTTATTGAATCGACCACCAGGAACGCTTCCTAATGATACAGAAGCCAATCCAGGCAAGAGGAAAGTTGAAGAACAGGTGAACGGCATCACCTTAAGGTCTAGAAAGGTCGCAAGCCCCAAAATTTAGCAAGACGAAGAGCCTGGAAAATCTCAAGATTCAGAAAATGCAGTTGTGGCTGAAGAAGAAGTGCAGAAGGAAGCAGAGGTGGAACCAAGGAAGACTACTGTGGAACACACTCCTCCTGAGGGTAATACAGGGGAGAAACAGATCTATCCTCCACCTCCTTTTCCTAAGAGGCTGTAGAAGAAAAAGCTGGATAAGCAGTTTGAGAAGTTTTTGGAGGTGTTCAAGAAACTTCATATCAACATACCTTTCACTAAGCTCTTGAACAGATGCCTAGCTATGCGAGGTTTATGAAAGGTATTCTCTCTCGGAAAGTGAAGCTCAATGACTTAGAGACCATTGCTCTAACAGAGGAATGCAGTGCTGTGCTACAACAGAAGTTGCCTCCGAAGCTTAAAGATCCTGGAAGCTTCACTATTCCTTGCATCATCGGAAACTTGTCGTTCGACAAGTGTTTATGTGATTTAGGAGCTAGCATCAATCTGATGCCCTTATCTATCTTCAAGAAGCTTGGTCTGCCTGATCCGAAACCAACATACATGTCATTGCAACTAGCTGACCATTCCATCGCTTATCCACGAGGTATAATGGAGGATGTCTTGGTCAAGGTGGATAAACTCTTCTTCCCTGCTGACTTTGGAATTCTGGATTTCGAGGAAGATAAGAAGATTCCCATCATCTTGGGAAGACCATTC
Organism: Apium graveolens; assembly: GCF_009905375.1. Classification (NCBI taxonomy): domain Eukaryota; kingdom Viridiplantae; phylum Streptophyta; class Magnoliopsida; order Apiales; family Apiaceae; genus Apium; species Apium graveolens. The sequence goes on from NC_133651.1 coordinate 44,214,397, forward strand.
TTGGCTACAGGCCGAACTATGATCGATGTGCAAAAAGGAGAGCTTACGATGAAGGTTCATGATCAGAAGGTCACTTTTAACGTGTTCAAGGCAATAAAGTTACCCACAGAAAAAGAAGAGTGCTTTAAAATAGAGCAGGTCGACTTAGTTTTTGAAGATGAAGGAGGAGTAGAGCAACTGCAGGTTTTGAATGCACCTCTGTGGGAGAAGAAGTTGGATATGCCATTCGATTCTCTTGGGTTAGCAGAGCTGAAAATTTCTCAGGAGCGTCTCGAGTCATCTATTGAAGATGCTCCCACACTTGAGCTCAACCCACTGCCAGATCACTTGAGTTATACATTCTTAGGTGCACCCCCTGACAAGGGGTTGAGATATATTTTTGATAATGTAAAGGGTGGCCGAACGGATCCTCCAGTGCCTACAGAGGGTTTTTTTCATGCGCAACAGGCAGTTGATATGACTGGTGTTGGCAATGCGCAGTACAGGCGATTGACTAGGAGTATGGAGGCCATGCACGACATTCACCGTCGTTTTGCTGCATATTTGACACACGCTTTCGGCACTATTTTCCGAGACACTAGTGGCAAAGTTGATTGGCCACCTGATCCTCCACCCGAAGAGGGTGATCTTTCCGACGACTAGGTATGCCTGAAATCCTTATTATTGCCTTCAACGAGGACATTGAAAATTTTAAGTTTGGGGGTGATAATGTAACGATTAGTTTGTATGTGTTCATACAGTTCATATAGATTCATATTGCATGTTTAGTTATAGTTCATTCATATTTTTGCATGATTGTTCATTTATGACATATTTGTTTATTTTTATGTGATTTTATATAGTTGCATTTGCATGCATATTTAGCATGATCCCTTAAGATGAACTATGATATTTGATAAGTTGATGTTAATTTGAGTGTGGTGATGACGAATAGAGGGATGTTTAAGTCCTAATGAATTGATTTGCAGGCTAGAAACACTTGTAATTTTACTAAGTATTAGAGTATGCTTAAGGGCTAGATTGTTGTCATGGTTTGATGGTTTTCGATGTTAATCTATTGCTTATGCTTAGAATGCATGATATGCTCTTAATGATAAAAGACATGAATAGATAAAAATTGGAGATAAAAATTGGAACTCATTGCTAGTTGTGGCTAGGCGTCAAATGGCTAGTAGCCGGCTCGTATTGTATGCGAGTAGTCTAGGGTTGAGCAAGATGGAGCGAAACACACTTGCTCAGAAATTGAAAAAAAAAGAGAAAAAAAGAAGAGAATATGGTTTCAATGCACAATTGATCACGAGTGAGCTCTTTGGTATTCGAGTTATTAAGTTCTTAGGGGACTTTGTGCCTAGTGACCTAAGGCTTTTATAGTCTGGGATCCGCTAACCTAACGCTCGCTAAATGGATACCATTGCATAAGTCTTTTGTGGACCTCACTCATTGCACGATCAAATAAGCATTTGTTTTATGTGTTGAATAAAAGCATGATTCCGTAATAAACTCCAATAATCTTGAAGTGTTATAAGTCATTTTGTGTCTAGAATATATTCTTCATATAGGCTTGTGATTACTTTGAGGATAATTAAGTTATGGTGATTGATCTAGTTTCGAAGCATATCTGTTAAGCATTCCACACACGCACGTTTTTGGTTCGTGAGTTGGTTTATGGGATTTATTCGAACTATGTTTTAAGTCATTGCATTCTTAGAGGCATTGGCTTATTCATTTGGTTATGGTTATTCTGAGGGGATCGATTGCATTATCATTTAGTTGCATTCACGAAGTTGCATTTATGCATTAGGTTTGTTTTGTAGTTTTGAGTCTGTTTATGCTTGACGACAAACATCGATTCAAGTTTGGGGGTGTGATAAGTGGATTTTATATCCACTTGGAATGCTTTATTACAAGCTTAAATTGGTGTTTTGGACTCAAGTTGTTGGTATTTTGATGTGTTTTTGTGTTATTGCATTTCAGGTATCAGTTAAATGAAGAAAGGAGCTTTTAAAGGAAATATGATAAAAAGTGATCAGATTTGGAAGCCAAGGCCATTGTTAAGTTGTAGAGAATCTCGTTAGCTTCGCGTGGGCAGTTGAATCGCCTAATTCTGACGAGTAGAACTCAAGTTATGGCCAAAACAAGATTCATAAGAAATTTTTTCACACAGGCTCCAGGCGCCCGCCCGGGATGCGGGGCGGCCGCCCAGGATGTGAGGCGCCCGCCCGGAGAGCTGAGCCGGCCGCCCGAGGCGCGGCTGGTCTCTGATTTCGCTGAAAAAGCCTTTTTTGAGTGGAATTTGACGATTTTAAGGGTCCAGGTCCACTAAGGGCGTATATATACTTAAAAAAGGGTTTTCATCATCCGGGAAGATTGGGATACCAAGGAGAAGACCTAGAAGTACAGAACAACTCTGAAAAAGAAGATCTTGTTTTCAACTTGTGATTATTTGAATTTGTTATAACTTTGGATGCTCGTTTTCGTTCTTGTTGAACCTAGATCTTGTTTATTCGTACTTTAATTATTATTCAGTTTATTAAGACCTTGTTTTATATCATGCTTTCATTGGAACCCATGGTGACGATGAGTTCAATTATGGGCTAATCGTTACATGGGATTCTAGCGGATTTACTTATGGATTTCAATAGTTAATTTGTTTCGATATCTTGGTGTGTGGTGATTGATTGATATCCTAGTATTGGTTGTGCTTATTAGTCTTATGTGCGTAGCTAACATATAAGATAACGTGTTAATCTCTATAGAAGCGACAGTGAATATAGAGGTTTAGAACTTGCCATGCTAGCATAGATTCATGTATTTGTTATGCATGATTCGTAGGTAACTCTAACCGTTTTACTTGCCCTATGTAATCATTATGGATAACTTATGCTTAAACCGTTATGTTTTCAAATTCTATAGACATATAGTGTTGGGAACCACGGACTTAGGGTGTTACTACGTTTTACGATAAAGATTACGAAAAGAGGATTACCTTGTTAATGGTTGATTCCACGCTCTTCTATTGTATTCCCAAATTCCCTTGAGCGAAGTGTGGCCTCCGTCTTCTCAAGTTATCCTCTCTTCTTGCTCCTTGGTGGCTACAATATGTTTTCACACAAAATTGCCAAACAAGAAGAGAATAAGAATATATATAGGCTACAATAGGGACCATGGATAATTAGGTTGGGCCTTCTAATTACATCTTGAGCCTAGCCCAATGTAATTAAATATTAATTCAATCCACTAAAGAATTAATATTTGCATTACCTTTCCTAATACCGTAATTTAATTAATTCGGTTCCAATATTATTTGCTTATTAAATTCCCCATGTTTAAAATATCATATGTCCATTAATTAAATAAATTACTGATAATTTATTTAATTAATATCTTTTATCCTTGATCATCCACTCAACCTTTATTTGATTATGCCAGAATAAATTCCACCTGCAGGGTTTCACATAATTAAATCTTTTTGAGCTTTCAAGGGGACATCATTGAATATTATCAGGACATGGATTCCTTCGATAAATAATATCCACCATGTATATAATTCCATCACCTACAATATAATGATATAATTCAAAAGAATTATTTCATATATAAATCAAAGCATGTAAATAATATACACATGTCAATTACTATTTCCGGATTAAGAACCTAAGCATTAATAATAACATAGAATCTTAGTTCTCCTTCTTAATCAGTATTAAGGGAACAATTCTAAATTTGATCCTGTTCAATATACACAAAGTATACTAGTATTATTTATTAGTCAATATAAACTAATCTAAATAATACTACAGCCATACCAGTGGATTATCCAACACCACCTGTGCTGTGAACCTTATTATATTATATAACCGTATTTAACAATCTAATATTCTGTATCCCATTTGATACTAGATTGTTCATAATATATAATATTAGACAACATGTAAACATTCAAATGATTCTCAAATAAACTGGCCAGAAATAAATGTACATACTTCAAATAAATATTTTCAGTATACACTAACAATCTTCCACTTATACTCAAAATATTTTATGTGTACATCAGTGTTTATTTAATCCACTATTATATAAAAAACTATGTGTCCATCCATCTGACTCCTATCGCTTCCACATGCCTGTCAAAAACCTTGGTTGGCAAGCTCTTTGTGAAAGGATCTGCTCGGTTGTCTTCTGATGATATGTGAGCCACAACTATATCCCCTCGCTTTACGATTCCTCGTATGAGATGATACTTATGTTCAATATGTTTAGCTGCTTTGTGGTCTCGCGGTTCCTTTGAATTTGCCACAGCACCAGTGTTATCACAATACACCGTCAAGCTCCTAGGCAAATTAGGTACCACATCTAAGTTGAAAGGCATATGTCATAGCCTACTCGTTTATTCGAGTATTTAACTCAACTCAAATAAGAATGTAATAAGTAAATAGTGGATTAATCATCAGAGAGATCTCACAATGTAACATCTGTCAAAGAATAAAGAAACATTGTTCATCTGCAGACTTGAAGATTCACTGGAAGAAGTTCAAGAATTTGATCATGCCTCAGTGATATAAATCAAGATCGTGGATTTAATCAAGTGACATAGATCTCGTCAAGGTATCATTTATTACAAGGATTCAATCAGAATATCAAAGTCAAGACATGAAGAAACGTCACCAAAGTTAGTCACTCATGAACCAGACAGTACATCGAGTGTCAGCATTGAAGTGGCGGAATTGATTCATAAGTCTCAGTGACTTTCAGAAGATTGTCAGAAGAATGGATGCTGCTAAGGGTTAGTATTAATTCTCTATTAATTAATTAAGTCATATAATTTAATTAAGAAAATAAATTATATCTGCAAAGATTAATTTATTGATTAATTGAATTAAATTGATTAATTAATTTAGAATTAATATTAAGGATTTACAAGATTTTAATTGGTTTAAAATCTGCTTAAATTCAGCAAGACAATTCATTTGAACTAGTATGACAATCGGTATGACAATTGATAGTCATACCGAAAGTCATGCCAATACATATAATTGTCTTATTAGAATTTCTGTTTAGATTAAAATTAGTTATTAATTCAGCAAGACAATTTATTTGAACTAATATGACAATCGGTATGACAATCTATAGTCATACCGAAAGTCTTGCTAGCTCATTTTTAATTGTCTTGCTAGTTGTAAACATTGTCCTACCGAAAGTCTCACAAGCTTAAAGGATTGTCATTCCAATTCAATCTACTCGGCTGTGTTGTTTAAAAGAAGCAGAAGACCAGTTCATAAAAAAGTAGCAGGCAATCAAACAGAATACATACTCAAGAACAAAAAGAAAAAGGAGCAGAAAAATATTACATCTCATCTGCAACTTCAAGATCAATTTCTAGATTGTAAAGTTAAATCCAATCAACTAGAAATACTTATCTTGTTCTTGTGTATCAATCTAGCGGATTAAAATCCCTAGAACTTAATCTCAAATCGCATTTAGCATTTGATCTTTTAATTACAAAAATAGAAAAAGTTCATGTCGAATTTATTCTAGATTTGTAATAATTGATTTGAGATTAATCCCTTGTAACCGATACCGTAGTTGTAACACCTTTCAAGTTTAATAAAAGTTTTATTTAACTTGAATTTTGTTTCACAATTTTATTCCGCATTTTATTCGATTAAACAGTATTGTTTGCATTCAACCCCCCCTTCTACAAACAAATTGGGACCTAACAATTGGTATCAGAGCCTTCTGATTAACGTACAAATCTAGATCCTAGACTTTTGTGTTTCTTTCACTTCTTGAATTTTTTATTCACTCAAAAAATTCATAATGACTACACAAAAAGTTGGAACCGTTAAAATTCCACTTTTCGATAAAGAAAATTATGTTATGTGGAAGAAGAAGATGCTACTGTTTTTACAGGTTGCTAATCCCAAATATTTGCAAGTGTTGAAGAAGGGTCCAAAAATTCCTATGGTTATGGAACCAGAGGTAATAGAAAATGATGTGGTGATCACCAAAGCGAGAACTTATGTGAAGGATCCTGAGGACTTCTCTCCTGCTGAAATAGAAGAAGCTTCCCTGGATGCTAGCCTTCAATTAATCTTAGTAGATTCCCTTAATCCCCTGATGAATAGACATGTGATGAATTGTAAAGATTCCAAACATATCTGGGAAACTATTGAGATTATTAATGAAGGCACAGAGGAAGTTAGGGAGAATAAACTAGAAATCCTAACCTCTGAGTATGAATACTTTAAATCCAATCCAGGAGAAGGAATCACTGAAGTGTTTGAGAGGTACAATGCATTGATCAACAACCTGAACATTAATGGTAAATACTATTCCATCAGGGAGGTCAACAAAAAGTTCCTTTTAACACTGCCAACTCATCTCGAACATAGAATCACTGCCATAAGAGAAGAAAGAGATCTGAGTGAGATTTCTTTGGAAAGGCTCTATGGTGTGTTAAAGACTTATGAGTTGGAGCAGATTCAGCAGAAGGAAGTTTACGGGAAAGGAAGAGTGGTCAGCACGTCTACTGCTCTAGTAGCTGATGAACAACAACAACAACCACAATATCAACATCAATCTCAACAGTCAGAAAGAATGGTACAGTCTTCCAAGGTTGAAGATAATGTGATAGTAGCAGAATTTGATTCTCCTACTACAAATCAATCAGGAGATGATTATTATTCCTTGGAAGAACTGGAGCAATTGGAGGATGAGTCAATGGCCCTGATTGTCAAGAGATTCTCAAATGTCAGATTCAAAAGGAATCCCAAGTTCAAGTACAAGTCCAACTACAACAGATTCCAGAAAGGTGGATCTTCATCCTCTAACACCAGCAGTGGTGGGTATAAAACAGGGATGGTTGATCGAAGCACCATTCGATGCTTCAACTGTAATGAGTTGGGACACTTTGCCACAGAATGCAGGAAGCCAAAACAAGCTAGGAAGAACTCTTATGATTCTAATCAAAAGAGTAAATCTGAAAGGGCGTACCTGGCAAAGGGAAGAAGCTGGGATGATACTGACAGTGAAGATGAAGAAGTTGGGAATCTTGCTCTCATGGCTAGTAATGCAAGCACCTCATCGTCAAGAAAAGAGGTAAAATTTACTGATGCTGAATTAGTTTATCATCTAGGAGGTTCCTTAGATTGTGCTCGTCGTGATAATGAATTGTTAAATCAACAAATCAAAGACCTTGAGAAAGAGGTCAATGAATTAAGACTTGTGCACATTAATCAAGATAAACTAAAAGAACAAGTATCTTTTCTAGAGAATAGAGTTGACTGTTATAGACAACTCGAAACTATTCTCAAAGACAAGATCACCGGTCTTGAGGCTAAGGTTAAAGCTTACTTTAATTCTTGTTCGAAGTCCAAAGAGTTTTACAATAAGCAGGCTGTTAATCAAACACATGGAATAGGTTATGATTACAATGCTGCTATTGGAAAATTAGGCATAAACTCCCCTCCTCATGTATGTGCTAAAGGCAGGGAAGTACCACATGTGCTTAAGGGTGTTGATGAACCCCTCTATAAAGAATCAATTGCTGAACCATTTGATGAGACCTCTTTTATTATTCAAGAAGAAATCCGTGCTGAAGTTAATGCTAATGGGAAAGCTGTCTCCAAGTCAAGTGTGTCAAAAGTTCCAGTCAAGGTTGTGAAAGCAACTGAGACTAACTCAGACATACATGAGTTGGATAACACAAATGCCATGTCTACCATGCTTAAGTTGCCTATTGTTAATCCTTCTCATAAAGCATGTGGTGTTCCTGATTGTATGTCTTGTGCTTTTAATCTGTTGTTTGCTTATTTTAATGGTAAGCATGTTTCTAATGATAAGACTACTCCTCGTCAGCATGTGAATAATAGAAAGCATGATAGGTCTAAGACTGCTAGTCCTCCTAAAGCTAGAAAGGAGATATTTGTGCCTAAGCCTAAACAGAAATTTGATAAGGCTGTTTTAAAGGTCAAATGTTCAGTCATTGAGAACGTTGAGAATAGTGAAATTAAGAATGTTGTTTTGCCTGATAAAGGCCAATTTTACAAGTATGCCGGACCCAGCCAAGCTTGGGTTCCGAAGAAGTTCTAATCCATTTGTATTGCAGGGCATTAAACAGGTACAACCGGTAGTGTGGATTCTTGACAGCGGATCGTCAAGACATATGACCGGAGATAGAGCCCTGCTATCAAATGTGGTTGAGAAAGCTGGCCCAGTGGTTACCTTTGGAGATAACAGCAAAGGTTTAACGGAGGGATATGGCTGTTTGCAAGCTGGAAATGTTATCATTGAAAATGTATATGTTGTGCAAGGACTTGAACACAATCTGCTTAGCATTAGTCAGTTCTGTGACAACGGCTACAATGTTTTAGTCGACAAGCTGAAGTGTCAGATTCTGCACAAGAAAAGTGAAAAACCCTCCTTAATGGGAATCCGGAAAGGAAATCTGTTCGTAGCTGACATGAACTCTGGAAGCAATCTTGAAGTCAATTGTTTCTATGCAAAGGCATCGTCAGATGAGAGTTGGCTATGACACAAGAGACTTTCCCATCTCAATTTCAAAACAATGAATTCTCTTGTCAAAAGAGAATTGGTAAGAGGTCTGCCTCAGCTAGAATTCTCTCCAGAAGGACTATGTGAGGCTTGCCAGAAAGGAAAGTCAAAGAAAGCAAGTCACAAAGGCACTGACACATCTTCCATAACTGGTGTTCTGCAATTATTGCACATGGATTTATTTGGTCCAGTTAATATCCTTTCTATGTCAAAGAAGTGTTACTGTCTTGTGATAGTTGATGACTATTCCAAGTATACGTGGGTTTTATTTCTTCACTCTAAGGATGAAACACCACAAGTTGTGATTGATCATATCAAGATGATTGAGTTAGATTCTAACGTCCCTGTTAGAGCAATAAGGTCAGATAATGGGACAGAATTCAAGAATGCACTTCTCAATGGATTCTGTACAGACAAAGGGATTACCAGACAATTTTCAGCTCCTAGAACCCCTCAGCAAAATGGAGTGGTAGAAAGGAAGAATCGTACATTGATTGAAGCTGCAAGAACGATGTTAAGTGAATCAGGTCTTCCAATGTACTTTTGGGCTGAAGCTGTCAATACTGCATGTTATACTTAGAATCGAACTCTAATCAACAAAGACTTCATGAAAACTCCTTATGAGATTTTGAATGAACAGAAACCTTCTATCAAATACTTTCATGTATTTGGTGCCAGATGCTTCGTGCTCAAGGATGGAGATGATCGTCGTGGTAAGTTCGAGGCAAAGGCATATGAGGGTATTTTTGTTGGATATGGAAGAAGATCATATAGAGTGTATATCATTGATCAACACAAAGTAACTGAAAGTGTCAATATTACATTTGATGACACTAAACTCCCTAGTATCCAAACTGAAGATCCTTCTGAGAAACTGAAGTTTGATGATACGTCAGATTCAGAATCAGAACATGGTCAAGAACCTGAGGTTGTTGCTGGTGAAGAACCTGTTAATCCTGATGATACTCAAGGTAATAGTGATGGAAACTTTGGCAACAATGAAGATACCACTGCTACTGACGGAGAATCTTCAAGTCAACATGGCAACAACTCAGGGGGAGATGCTGAAGGATCATCTAGTAGGACACAACATCACAATGAATTTCAAGGCGAATCATCAAGATCAAATCTTCCAAGACAGACTGTCTGGAATAAAGCTCACCCTTTTGAGTTGATTATTGGTAATCCAGATGTTGGAGTCAGAACTAGACGTGCTACTCAAAATGAGTGTCTGTTCTCAGGATTTCTTTCTGAGATGGAACCTAAGAAAATTGAAGAAGCACTGACTGACCCAGATTGGGTGATTGCTATTTAAGATGAACTCAATCAGTTTGAAAGTCAACAAGTCTGGAAACTGGTACCTAGGCCTGTACACAAGAAAGCTGTTGGTACTAGGTGGGTATTCAGGAATAAACTAGATGAAGATGGTGTGGTTACAAGAAACAAGGCAAGACTGGTAGCTAAAGGGTATTCTCAAGCTGAAGGCATTGATTATGATGAAACCTATGCTCCAGTGGCTAGACTTGAGGCCATCAGGATATTTCTGGCATTCGCAGCATTTTCAAACTTTAAAGTTTATCAAATGGATGTCAAGAGCGCCTTTCTGAATGGAAAGCTGGATGAAGAGGTATATGTAGAGCAACCTCCTGGTTTTGAAGATCCAGATCATTTGGATTTTGTCTTCTTTCTTTTCAAGGCTATCTATGGGCTAAAACAGTCTCCAAGAAAATGGTATGACACTCTCTCTGAATTTCTTATTGAAAATAGCTTTATTAGAGGTGTCATAGACAAAACTCTCGTTTCTAAAACACATAAGAAGGATACTATATTAGTCCAAGTCTATGTGGATGATATAATATTTGGGTCTACTAATGATAATCTCTGTAAGAGATTTGCTAAGTTAATGCACAGCAAATTTGAAATGAGCATGATGGGAGAGCTGAAGTTCTTTCTTGGATTACAAGTAAATCAAAGGTTAGATGGAACATTTATTTGTCAATCCAAGTATCTCAAGGAACTCCTCAAAAAGTACAATCTAGAGGATTCTGCATCAGCAAGGACTCCATCAACTACAGCTGTCAAGCTTGGACCATGTGAAAACTCCATTAAGGTAGATGTCACAAGCTACAGAGGTATGATTGGCTCGTTACTCTATCTTACTGCAAGTAGACCAGATATTATGTATGCTACATATTTATGTGCAAGGTTCCAAGCGGATCCTAGAGATATTCATCTCGTTGCTGTTAAACGAATCTTAAGATATCTTAAGGGAACACCAAATCTAGGTATTTGGTACCCTAAAGAATCTGGTTTTAACCTTGTCGGATATACAGATTCAGATTATGCAGGAAGTGTTGTTGATAGGAAAAGCACCTCAGGAAGTTGTCAATTCCTAGGAAGCAGGCTAGTCTCTTGGTACAACAAGAAACAGCAAACAGTTTCCAACTCAACGGCCGAGGCTGAATATATTGCTGCTGGAAGCTGCTGTGCTCAGATCTTGTGGATTAGGAACCAACTACGAGACTATGGCTCTGTATTGAACAAGATTCCTATTTTATGTGACAACACAAGTGCAATAGCCATCACCAACAACCCTGTGCAGCACTCGAGGACAAAGCACATTGACATCAGGTATCATTTTATTAGAGAGCACGTCATGAATGGTACTGTTGAACTATTTTTTGTTCCAACAGAAGAACAAATAGCAGATATTTTCACTAAACCACTTGACGAATCCACATTTACCAGATTAGTTGGTAAATTGGGCATGTTGAATAGTTTTAGTGATTAATTTAGTTAATATCTGAGATCTGTTCTTGAATGAATTTACAAATGAATTTTTCATAAATGAAAAATTCATTTACAAATTTATGTTATCATTTTATCATATTTCTTGCTTATTTCTATGTAATATATATTATCTTATCTATTTTTATTTTCCCTTCTTGTTAATTTAAAATATCTCAGAATATTTTATTTTCTCTAAAAATATTTTTCTATGAATTTTATTTGCTAAAATTCAACAGAAATCTATTTTTGGAATAAAAATAATAAATTCTGATATATTGTCTTTGGTTCTGTAAATATTATAGGTCTGTATTTCAGTTTTGCTATTTTGTTATATAATTTCTGTACATATTTGAGTGTCTTTCTACTGAAATGACAATCGGCAAGACAATTGAAATTGTCTTGCTGAAAATCATTTCAGTACTTATATGTATATATACTTATTTTCATATTAATTCTGTGTGAAATCCTTTTATTTCCAGAATGACAATCGGCAAGACAATTGAAATTGTCTTGCTGAAAGTCATTTACGAATATAATTGTCATTTCAGTGTTTTTCAGTATAGTTTTATACTGGCAAGACAATCGGTATGACTATTGATTGTCTTGTCAGTTATAAACATTATATATATATTTTATTTTATTTTATACTGGTATGACAATCGGTATGACTATCAGATTGTCATACCAGTTATATATTATCACTTGTTTTATTCTTATTTTTTTCGGTTATTTTCTTTCTTTTGCCTGGTATGACAATCGGTATGACAATCCAGGATTGTCATACCAGCTGTTATATAAAGGCGTTTGTTGTTTTTTTTACCATCACAACAGTTTTCTTTTCTTTCAAAAATTCGAACAGTTTCCTCATTCTCTCTCTTCTCTCTCTTCGATCAAAAACATCTTCAAATCAATTTTTTTTTCAAGTTAAATAAAACTTTTATTAAACTTGAAAGGTGTTACAACTACGGTATCGGTTACAAGGGATTAATCTCAAATCAATTATTACAAATCTAGAATAAATTCGACATGAACTTTTTCTATTTTTGTAATTAAAAGATCAAATGCTAAATGCGATTTGAGATTAAGTTCTAGGGATTTTAATCCGCTAGATTGATACACAAGAACAAGATAAGTATTTCTAGTTGATTGGATTTAACTTTACAATCTAGAAATTGATCTTGGAGTTGCAGATGAGATGTAATATTTTTCTGCTCCTTTTTCTTTTTGTTCTTGAGTATGTATTCTGTTTGATTGCCTGCTCCTTTTTTATGAACTGGTCTTCTGCTTCTTTTAAACAACACAGCCGAGTAGATTGAATTGGAATGACAATCCTTTAAGCTTGTGAGACTTTCGGTAGGACAATGTTTACAACTAGCAAGACAATTAAAAATGAGCTAGCAAGACTTTCGGTATGACTATAGATTGTCATACCGATTGTCATATTAGTTCAAATAAATTGTCTTGCTGAATTAATAACTGATTTTAATCTAAACAGAAATTCTAATAAGACAATTATATGTATTGGCATGACTTTCGGTATGACTATCAATTGTCATACCGATTGTCATACTAGTTCAAATGAATTGTCTTGCTGAATTTAAGCAGATTTTAAACCAATTAAAATCTTGTAAATCCTTAATATTAATTCTAAATTAATTAATCAATTTAATTCAATTAATCAATAAATTAATCTTTGCAGATATAATTTATTTTCTTAATTAAATTATATGACTTAATTAATTAATAGAGAATTAATACTAACCCTTAGCAGCATCCATTCTTCTGACAATCTTGTGAAAGTCACTGAGACTTATGAATCAATTCCGCCACTTCAATGCTGACACTCGATGTACTGTCTGGTTCATGAGTGACTAACTTTGGTGACGTTTCTTCATGTCTTGACTTTGATATTCTGATTGAATCCTTGTAATAAATGATACCTTGACGAGATCTCTGTCACTTGATTAAATCCACGATCTTGATTTATATCACTGAGGCATGATCAAATTCTTGAACTTCTTCCAGTGAATCTTCAAGTCTGCAGATGAACAATGTTTCTTTATTCTTTGACAGATGTTACATTGTGAGATCTCTCTGATGATTAATCCACTATTTACTTATTACATTCTTATTTGAGTTGAGTTAAATACTCGAATAAACGAGTAGGCTATGACATATGCCTTTCAATCTCCCCCTATTTGCTTGTTAGACAATAACAACAAATACCTAGAGGATAACTCAACTAACAAATAAGAAAAAGATATAAACAGTAATGTAAAGTAAATAGCAGAAAAGTTCTGGATTATATTTAACATTTTCCAGATTCCAAATGAAATTTACAAGTGAATACAAGATAGATGTTCCTCTAGCCTGAACATATAACTACATTAGACTATCTTGATTCATAAAGCTCTAATCATATTACATTGAGTTTTGAGCTAATATGACTTCAGTTGTCTTCTCTTCTGACTTCACCTTCTTCTAAATCTTGAAGCAATTCCTTGTCAAAGACACGATCCTTTTCTGAAGTGAAGCTTGCTGGTCTGACTGGTTGAACTCCAACTGACTTCAGCTTATTCTTGAGTTGAGTGTACCTTTTAACATTCTTTTCACAATAAGCTTGAATCAAGTCAGCAGCTTGAGTCTTCAACATGGATGAATATCCAGCAGTTCTCAAATGATGTTCCATCCAGACCAGATGCTTAGCTGAGTAGTCTTTAAGAGATTGTACATCTAGCTGACAGATTTGAAGACAATCAGACTTAAAGAATCTCACCTGATGAGGATTGTTGACCACTTGAGGACTAGCCCTGCTGGCAAACTCTTTAAGCCTTTCTCGAAGAACTTCATTCAATTCTGAGCTTCTTTTGACTTTGTTTAAAAGAACCCAAATCTCTGACAAAGAACGATTCTCAAATAGATGAAGTGACACCTTGAATGATCCTTCACTCTGACAATATACAAAAATGCTCATCTCATTTAGGGATCTATCAAAAGCAGCTGTGATCCTTGAGACTTCAGTCTTGATAGCATTCATGTACATGTCATTGTTAGGATTTGAGATTTCCAGCTTGTCAAGAAGATGTAAGAACTGCCTATCATTGTTAGTGCTCAGCTGAGGCATATCGAGTACTCTCCTAGCTTCATCCCATTTTTCACCAATTTTTAGTCTGACATCTCTTCTCCTTTCTTGAGCCTTAATGTCATGAAGATGTTGCTTTTGAAGAGTTTCTGTTCTTTGTATGTCTTTCCTCCTGTCAATGATCTGAGAGACCTTCTTGAGTTCAGCTTCTTTTCTTTTCATCTCTGACTGCTCCTTCTGAAATTCTTTCTCAAACATAGGATCCACTGTATCTTCCTCTTCCCAATCTTCAAAATCACTTTCCTCTTCAGCTTCAAATAACCCATCTTTATCTTCCTGAACTGGTTCAGTGGGAATGTCAAAAATATCAAAGTCATCCTGTTCTCCACTGTAGTAGACATCATCAGCCTTTCCTTTGTTTCCAGCTTACTAATTCATCACTTTGTGGTATATACATACAAGTATATACATACAAAGGTGCTGTTGAATTTTTGTTAAATCTATATTTTATTTCGATTTGTGTTTGTTGATTTTGAGCATTTTTATTTCTTATTTTAATTTCTGATTTGTGTCGTTTGGTCTTTCAAAACTGTGTTTGTGAGTTAGGAATTTTAACAAGATACATTTCTGTCTAAATTTTTCGATTATAATTAATTTAATTCGAATTATTAAATAAATTTAATTAATTCGAATTTTCTTAATATTATTCTTAAAATTCTGAAAGCGTGTGTCTTATTATTATTTTAAATGGCTCTCAATTTCCAAATTGTCGCGCATAATCAGGTTGGTTATTTTAATCCGGAAAAATGTGATGTTGAAAAATTTAAGCCATGGATTAGATTTTTAAATGACCATTCGATTGTTAGCTCTGCTATTAAATCAAATGTGATTTTAAACGTCGATCTACTTAGACTGATTTGCACAACCTCTACTGTGGCCGATGATTCAAAATCTTTTTCATTCACCGTCGCAAACACACAGTATGTAGTTGATGAAACAGTCGTCAATAGTGCGTTAAATTTTCCACTAGACAATTTCTGTAATTTACCCTCTGAAAATGATATCACAAATTTTTTCAATGCTATTCACTATCAGGGGGTGATCAATTTAACCAAACTTTCTAAATCAAATTTGGTGTCTGAATGGGATATTTTCTTCGATACACTTTCCAAAGTGTTTGCCAACTGCACAAAATCCAATTTTCATAACATCACTTCCACTCTGCAGTATATTGGTCTTGCGGTTGTTTTCAATCAAAGGATCAATTTTGGCAAACTACTTTTTCCCATTCTCTTGAGACGTCTAACTTCTGCTTTACGTGATCATTCTACAAATCGTAGGGTATCATGTTACTATGCTCGTTTTCTCATGCTTATAGCAGATCATCTTCTCACACCTGATCACAAAGCCCTTTTTGCTAACTCTGCAGTAACCGAACCCCCTCCAGTTAGCAAAAAGATTTACACTCGCCAAGACACAACCTTCAAATTCATGCAAGTTCCAGTACTTGTATCTGCTTTCATGGCCACTTATATTCCTTTACCTATTTTCAATCTTCCCGGCCATGAACAGCAACATCAACCTCCAGTGGTTCAAGCCACCCAGGCTCCTCCAACATCAGATGCTCTTCCATTACAGGTAGTAATTCCCCACTCTCACTCCCTTCCTACTTCTGTTGAAAGACCCCCAGTGGTTGATAGGGCTGACCATGAAGTTGTAGAACCACAGCTTCAATCCCAGGTCATAGAGCCAAACACAGAGTCACATTCTATCTCAACCTCTCCTCCACTGTCTAAAATGTTACCCAGAAGATTACTAGGAAGTAGTACATTGTTAAATATGAGTGAACCCTCAGCTCTGCCTCCTCCTAAGAAAAGAAGAACATATTCTGAGGCATCTGAAAGCCCATCCTTGTCCTCCCAACAGGACATGGACTTTGAAATGGCCAATGAACAGTTACTAGAGGCATTCTCTCAACAGGATGCATCTATTGAAATTCGCCATAGGGCCATGGCATCTTGTACTGAGTCAGGCACAATTCCATTACTCACAATGGAACCATACACTTCCCCAGATCATACTCAGGACACACAGCGAGGAGTGCACGTAGAGTCGGTTATAGTGCCTGCCATAGTTACGGCAGAAGAGCAGTCACATACTTCAGAGGGAAAATCTGACTCTCCGCCATCTTTAATAGAGTCATTTTCTCCCCTCCCAGATCAAACACCTCTGGCTCCCTTATGGGATTCTCCACTCGCAGATTTATCTGGAGAAAGTGGAGGGCAACTCGGTCAATCTATCCCTGAAGCAATTCAGACATCTATTCCAAAAGATTTGATAGTATTGACTGAGGATCGGGACTCGCGAATTCCCATTGCACCACCACTGACCTCTCTTGAAGAGGCTAGGGTGATTTTTAATGCAGGTACAGAAGAACAGCAACAGGAAGACTCCTCACGAGCAATTATATTGAGAGAAACACATGCACGTGAGATGAGTGAACCAAACACGAGTGAAATTCAGGTGAGAGCACACACAGACACTGATACTGTAAACCTGTTAGCTCAGATTGCTACCCTAAAAGAAGAACTTGCTAAAAGCCAAGCTGAAGCTCAAGCATTCAAAACAAAAGTGGTTGAACGGTCTTCTTCTTCCACCTCTGTCAACAATCAGCTTGCAATCATAAGGAATGACATCTCAGATCTAAAGACCACTGTAATACCAAAGCTCAATTCTATTCAGGACACTCCAACTTTATCAGCTGATGACATATCCAACTTCTGCTCTCTACATACAAGAATGACTTCTCTTGAAGACCTCGTTGAGATGAATCATTCACTGGACTCCTCAAGATTTCTAAAGATAGAGACGGGCATGGAACATCTCAATGAAGGGATGAAGCACCTATATTACATGATCAAGAATTCTCATTGCCCTAATGAAGAACAAAGAACTTATTTTGAAGGACCGTCTGGTGGAGGATCAGGCTCTGGAGGTGATGGAGGTTCCAAAGGAAGATCAGAAGAGGATCCCTCAACTAAGGGGGAGAAGAAAGGAAGTAGTGCCAAAGGGAAAGAAAAAGATACCTCTGCTGGAAACAAAGGAAAGGCTGATGATGTCTACTACAGTGGAGAACAGGATGACTTTGATATTTTTGACATTCCCACTGAACCAGTTCAGGAAGATAAAGATGGGTTATTTGAAGCTGAAGAGGAAAGTGATTTTGAAGATTGGGAAGAGGAAGATACAGTGGATCCTATGTTTGAGAAAGAATTTCAGAAGGAGCAGTCAGAGATGAAAAGAAAAGAAGCTGAACTCAAGAAGGTCTCTCAGATCATTGACAGGAGGAAAGACATACAAAGAACAGAAACTCTTCAAAAGCAACGTCTTCATGACATTAAGGCTCAAGAAAGGAGAAGAGATGTCAGACTAAAAATTGGTGAAAAATGGGATGAAGCTAGGAGAGTACTCGATATGCCTCAGCTGAGCACTAACAATGATAGGCAGTTCTTACATCTTCTTGACAAGCTGGAAATCTCAAATCCTAACAATGACATGTACATGAATGCTATCAAGACTGAAGTCTCAAGGATCACAGCTGCTTTTGATAGATCCCTAAATGAGATGAGCATTTTTGTATATTGTCAGAGTGAAGGATCATTCAAGGTGTCACTTCATCTATTTGAGAATCGTTCTTTGTCAGAGATTTGGGTTCTTTTAAACAAAGTCAAAAGAAGCTCAGAATTGAATGAAGTTCTTCGAGAAAGGCTTAAAGAGTTTGCCAGCAGGGCTAGTCCTCAAGTGGTCAACAATCCTCATCAGGTGAGATTCTTTAAGTCTGATTGTCTTCAAATCTGTCAGCTAGATGTACAATCTCTTAAAGACTACTCAGCTAAGCATCTGGTCTGGATGGAACATCATTTGAGAACTGCTGGATATTCATCCATGTTGAAGACTCAAGCTGCTGACTTGATTCAAGCTTATTGTGAAAAGAATGTTAAAAGGTACACTCAACTCAAGAATAAGCTGAAGTCAGTTGGAGTTCAACCAGTCAGACCAGCAAGCTTCACTTCAGAAAAGGATCGTGTCTTTGACAAGGAATTGCTTCAAGATTTAGAAGAAGGTGAAGTCAGAAGAGAAGACAACTGAAGTCATATTAGCTCAAAACTCAATGTAATATGATTAGAGCTTTATGAATCAAGATAGTCTAATGTAGTTATATGTTCAGGCTAGAGGAACATCTATCTTGTATTCACTTGTAAATTTCATTTGGAATCTGGAAAATGTTAAATATAATCCAGAACTTTTCTGCTATTTACTTTACATTACTGTTTATATCTTTTTCTTATTTGTTAGTTGAGTTATCCTCTAGGTATTTGTTGTTATTGTCTAACAAGCAAATAGGGGGAGATTGAAAGGCATATGTCATAGCCTACTCGTTTATTCGAGTATTTAACTCAACTCAAATAAGAATGTAATAAGTAAATAGTGGATTAATCATCAGAGAGATCTCACAATGTAACATCTGTCAAAGAATAAAGAAACATTGTTCATCTGCAGACTTGAAGATTCACTGGAAGAAGTTCAAGAATTTGATCATGCCTCAGTGATATAAATCAAGATCGTGGATTTAATCAAGTGACAGAGATCTCGTCAAGGTATCATTTATTACAAGGATTCAATCAGAATATCAAAGTCAAGACATGAAGAAACGTCACCAAAGTTAGTCACTCATGAACCAGACAGTACATCGAGTGTCAGCATTGAAGTGGCGGAATTGATTTATAAGTCTCAGTGACTTTCAGAAGATTGTCAGAAGAATGGATGCTGCTAAGGGTTAGTATTAATTCTCTATTAATTAATTAAGTCATATAATTTAATTAAGAAAATAAATTATATCTGCAAAGATTAATTTATTGATTAATTGAATTAAATTGATTAATTAATTTAGAATTAATATTAAGGATTTACAAGATTTTAATTGGTTTAAAATCTGCTTAAATTCAGCAAGACAATTCATTTGAACTAGTATGACAATCGGTATGACAATTGATAGTCATACCGAAAGTCATGCCAATACATATAATTGTCTTATTAGAATTTCTGTTTAGATTAAAATCAGTTATTAATTCAGCAAGACAATTTATTTGAACTAATATGACAATCGGTATGACAATCTATAGTCATACCGAAAGTCTTGCTAGCTCATTTTTAATTGTCTTGCTAGTTGTAAACATTGTCCTACCGAAAGTCTCACAAGCTTAAAGGATTGTCATTCCAATTCAATCTACTCGGCTGTGTTGTTTAAAAGAAGCAGAAGACCAGTTCATAAAAAAGTAGCAGGCAATCAAACAGAATACATACTCAAGAACAAAAAGAAAAAGGAGCAGAAAAATATTACATCTCATCTGCAACTTCAAGATCAATTTCTAGATTGTAAAGTTAAATCCAATCAACTAGAAATACTTATCTTGTTCTTGTGTATCAATCTAGCGGATTAAAATCCCTAGAACTTAATCTCAAATCGCATTTAGCATTTGATCTTTTAATTACAAAAATAGAAAAAGTTCATGTCGAATTTATTCTAGATTTGTAATAATTGATTTGAGATTAATCCCTTGTAACCGATACCGTAGTTGTAACACCTTTCAAGTTTAATAAAAGTTTTATTTAACTTGAATTTTGTTTCAGAATTTTATTCCGCATTTTATTCGATTAAACGGTATTGTTTGCATTCAACCCCCCCTTCTACAAACAAATTGGGACCTAACATAAGTCCAAAAGGAAGTTCCTGAACCATACAGCCTCCTTGGCAGCCTCAGAGGCCGCCACGTACTCGGCCTCCATGGTGGAGTCTGCAATGCATTTCTGCTTTACACTCCTCCATATAACGGCTCCACCTCCCAAAGTAAAAACATATCCCGAGGTTGATTTCCTCTTATCCCTATCTGATTGGAAATCTGAATCAGTATATCCCAAAGGAAATAGATCTGAGGCCTTGTAAATTAACATATACTCCTTAGTCCTTCTCAGGTACTTGAGTATAGTTTTTACTGCACTCCAATGTTCCTGACCTGGGTTCGACTGATATCTACTAACCATGCCTACAGCAAAGCAGATGTCAGGCCTCGTACATAACATAGCATACATTAAGCTTCCACATGCTGAAGCATAAAGAACTGCTTTCATGTTCTCTATATCCTTAGGTGTCGAAGGACACTGCTTCTTAGATAGAGCAACTCCATGCTTAAAAGGTAAAAAACCTTTCTTGGAGTTCTGCATGTTAAAACGAGCTAATACTTCATCAATGTAGGGCTCTTGAGATAAAGCCAACATCCTTTTCTTGCGATCCCTTATAACTTTGATCCCAAGGATGTATGCCGCTTCACCTAAGTCCTTCATGTCAAATTGTTTGAACAACCATGCCTTTACTGATGACAACATCTCAACATTGTTTCCAATGAGTAAAATATCATCTACATATAGTACTAGAAAAACCACTGCATTACCTTCACTTCTCTTATACACGCACGATTCGCTTGGACTTTGATCAAATCCATATGACTGGACTGCCTGATCAAAACGAATATTTCAGTCTCTAAAAGCTTGTTTAAGTCCATAAATAGACCTCTTAAGCTTACATACCAGATGCTCTTGGCCTTCCTTAATGAATCCTTTTGGTTGCTGCATATAGATGGTTTCTTTAAGACTTCCATTAAGAAAAGCTGTCTTGATATCCATTTTCCAAATCTCATAATCGAGATGAGCTGCTATAGATAAAAGAATACGGATTGACTTAAGCATGACTACCGGTGAAAAGGTTTCCTCATAATCGATACCTTCTTTCTGAGTATGCCCTTTCGCAACAAGTCTTGCTTTCCAGGCTTTCACCTTTTTATCTAATCCCCTCTTTTTCTTGTAGATCACTTACATCCAATAGGTTTTATACCTTTGGGTGGTTCCACGAGCTCCCAGACCTGATTAGAATACATTGATTCTATCTCAGATTCCATCGCCTTTTGCCAAAGATCTGCATCTTTGTCTTGTACTGCCTCTTCATATGTACGGGGATCATCATCATGTTCACCAGGGACCAAGTCTAAAGACTCTCCCAAAAACATGAATCTATCAGGCTGTTGAACAACCCTCCCACTACGACGAGGCACTGGTGCGGTATTAGTGACAGGTTGTACATTATGTTGTGGTTGTTCTACTTGTACTACAACTTCATGGGTATTATTTGTCCCTCCCACTAGTTCTTCTAAAACGACACTACTCATGGGTTTGTGATTCATTATATAGTCCTCCTCCAAGAATCTTGCATTGGTGCTAACAATGACATCCCGATTCTTCGGACTATAAAATAATTATCCTTTCGTTCCCATGGGGTAGCCTACAAACAACTTTACTTCTGTACGAGATTCTAACTTAGTCGCGTTCTTGTTCAGCACATGTGCTGGACAACCCCATATTCGAATATGTCTTAGACTCGGTTTATCCCCGGTCCACAATTCTAAGGGGGTTTTAGGAACCGACTTAGAAAGTACTAAGTTCAGAAGATAAGCTGTTGTCTCTAAGGCATGTCCCCAAAATGACTTGGGTAAATCCGAATAACTCATCATCGATCTAACACTCTCTAAAAGAGTCCGGTTCCTTCTCTCTGCTACACCGTTCTGCTGGGGTGTGCCTGGTGCAGTTAACTGGGATTCTATCCCATTTTCTGATAAATATTCCCTAAATTCTCCAAGCAAGTATTCGCCACCACGATCTGATCGTAGTGACTTGATACTTTTATTAAGTCGCTTCTCTGTTTTAGCTTTGTACTCTTTGAACTTATCAAAGCACTCAGACTTACGGCGCAACAAATAAACGTACCCATATCTAGAATAATCATCAATGAAAGTGACGAAATATTCATAACTACCTCTTGCTTGGATATTCATGGGTCCACATAAATCAGAGTGAACCAATTCTAATACTTGTTTGGCTCTATTCCCCTTTGCCTTGAAAGGCCTATTAGTCATTTTACCTTCCAAGCAGGATTCACAAACTGGAAATGGCTCCACTGCCAATGAGCTTAAAGGCCCGTCTACTACCAGTCTTTGAATCCTCCTCAAGTTAATATGACCTAATCTCAAGTGCCAAAGATATGTTTGGTTCAAACTAGAAGGTTCATTTCTTTTAATAGAGTTAGAAGATGTGTTGTTCAATTCCCTAAATTGCAGTTGCAGTGCAGGTTGACTAGGATTAATTATGTACAAATTGTCTTGCAATGTACCAGAACATATAATTCGTTTATTCATCATAATAGAAACATTACGATCCAAACAAACATTATAACCATCCAAAGCAAGTTTAGAAACCGAAATTAAATTCCTTCTAAAAGAAGGTACATAAAGACAATTGTTCAAAACCAAAATTCTATCAGAACCAAAAGATAAATGAATAACTCCTACTGCAACTACTGCTACTTTCGTAGCATCTCCCATGAACACGTATATCTCACCATCTCTAAGCATTCTGGATAGTTGGAACCCCTGCATAGAATTACAAACATGATCAGTGGCTCCTGTATCTACACACCAAGTGCTCGTAGATATAGCCGCTATAAATGTTTCTGTAACTAGAGAAAGAGACATACCAGTATTGTTTATCTTCTTAGGAAGAGGACAATCCTGTTTCTAGTGACCTGACTGTTTGCATCTGAAGCACTTTCCCTTAGGCTTTTTCACACCACCCTGAACTCCCAATGCCTTCACAGCTTTCTGTGTCTGAGCCTTTTTCTTCTTCTTAATACCTTTCGGTTTAGAGGAAGAACCTTTCTCAACCACATTCACTTGAACACTCTGCCGAAATAATCCTTCAGCTGCCTGAAGTTCTGTCAGCAGTTCCACGAGACTATACTGCCTCTTGTTCATGTTATAATTCAAGCGGAACTGCTCAAAACTCTTGGATAAGCTCATAAGGATAATGTCAATCTGGGTTTCCCCGTCAAGTTCAGCGACATCATCTTGAGAACATGATCCCTTACAGGTGTGCCTTCAGCATTAAAGCCTTCATGGCTACTTGCCTAGCAGCCCTATTCTGATCTCCAAAAAGTTCCTTGAGATTAAAGAGCATATCCGAAGCAGTGGCCATAGACTGATGCTGATGCTGCAAAACACCCGACATTGCTGCCAGAATGTAACATCGCGATATCTCATCAGCCTTAATCCACCGTTTATAATACTCTTTCTCATCTTCAGGAGCATCAGCAGCAGGCTGTTCAGGCTTGGGTTCATAAGTGCAAAACTTATACTCCTCAGCAGTCAACACAATGTCCAAATTTCGTTTCCATTCAATATAGTTAGGTCCGGTAAGTTTGTTATCCTTAAGTATGGTGAATAGTGGATTAAAGCCCATTTTATCCTGAGAATCATGCATAAAAACATCACATAAATAAGGGTGCATTAATTATTAAGATCTATTGATTCCTCTAACAATTATTAAAATTTAATGCACTAACATATAAACACCATAAGCTTCTGGTATGCCACGATGTGTGACATGTATACCACCTAATTTTGTTTAAATGTTACTTCGGTCCTATTACTAAACAATATGCCACGTTGGGGTGGACTATATTATTTTTCATAGCTAAGTGTATACCATCATCAAATCTTAAATTATTCGAAATCTATGGAACTTGGTACGCCACGATGAGTGGCGTGTATACCTTCCAATATTCGTAATTTTGCCTTGAATAGAATACTTCAATTCAATATTCATCAATGGTTTGATTTCCAGGTAGTGGAGGAGTCACATCGGTCTCGCTTAAAACCCACAGCCTTACAAGTTCGATGAACCCGTTTTTGACAAAATCGCCCCAAATCAGAAATAAAGAAAATCCGTATTTATTCCTTTCAAAATTTATTAATTTAAGAAGTTTGTTCTAGTAATTTCTATAACATTTTAGACACCATAAATTACATGCCACGATGGGTGACGTATATATAATTTATATTCGTCTTTATGTTAAATTACCTACAACCAATAATGGAGACCATGTGATTTAATTTCATATTAATTCCCTCTCCCACTTAGATTTTTTTTTATTAAAATTGAGGAATTTTAAAATTAAATGGGGCCCTATGTTGTTATAATTATGTCTAATCATGCATTCAAAATACACACATAATTTTAGCAACATATAACATTTAATTAAAGCAATAAATAAAATTTATGTCCATGTCGTCCTAATTAAGTTAAATATGCAATTTGAAAAGAATTACACACATAATTAACGACACACATAATCAATAAATTAAAGCAATAATTAAAATTTAATGGAAAAAATTAAAATAAATTTTCCACTATTATGGCCCTTGAAAAAAAAATCCAGCTCTAAAAAAAAAATCTGCCCCAAGCGCGCCCCGACGCCCCCAGCAGCCCCAGCAGCCCCAGCAGTCCCAGCTGTCCCAGCAGTCCCAGCTGTCGCAGCAGCCCCATCAGCCCTAGCAGTCCCAGCTGCCGCAGCGGCCCCAGCAGCCCCAGCTGCCGCCGCGGCCGCAGCGCGCACGCCTGTTGCTTTTCTGTGAGTTTTGTTTTGATTTTGTTCGATCCAAACATCAACAGCAGCCCTTGTAATCGCACAGCGGAACAAAAAACTACCGGAATTGATTTCTGATCGCACATAACTATTACAAAATACACGAAACAATTACAAAAAAAATAGATCTAATACAAAACTAATTTTGTAAAATATATTCTAACACGATCAACCCTCGTGTAAATTACAACCACGATTAAACCACGTGGAAACCAAAACAAAAATTAACCACGATTAAACCACGTGGGATCCAAACACATAATTAAAATATACATAGCCATAATAGTGGATTAACAACCTGCATCAAAACCAATACAAGCAAAACACTATATACACGCATATATAATTACGACATGGACATTATATCATAAAACGTAGAACCCATTACCAGGCTCTTGATACCAATTGTTGGGAACCACGGACTTAGGGTGTTACTACGTTTTACGATAAAGATTACGAAAAGAGGATTACCTTGTTAATGGTTGATTCCACGCTCTTCTATTGTATTCCCAAATTCCCTTGAGCGAAGTGTGGCCTCCGTCTTCTCAAGTTATCCTCTCTTCTTGCTCCTTGGTGGCTACAATATGTTTTCACACAAAATTGCCAAGCAAGAAGAGAATAAGAATATATATAGGCTACAATAGGGACCATGAATAATTAGGTTGGGCCTTCTAATTACATCTTGAGCCTAGCCCAATGTAATTGAATATTAATTCAATCCACTAATGAATTAATATTTGCACTACCTTTCCTAATACCGTAATTAAATTAATTCGGTTCCAATATTATTTGCTTATTAAATTCCCCATGTTTAAAATATCATATGTCCATTAATTAAATAAATTACTGATAATTTATTTAATTAATATCTTTTATCCTTGATCATCCACTCAACCTTTATTTAATTATGCCAGAATAAATTCCACCTGCAGGGTTTCACATAATTAAATCTTTTTGAGCTTTCAAGGGGACATCATTAACCCGAATATTATCAGGACATGGATTCCTTCAATAAATAATATCCACCATGTATATAATTCTATCACCCAAAATATAATGATATAATTCAAAAGAATTATTTCATATATAAATCAAAGTATGTAAATAATATACACGTGTCAATTACTATTTCCGGATTAAGAACCTAAGCATTAATAATAACATAGAATCTTAGTTCTCCTTCTTAATCAGTATTAAGGGAACAATTCTAAATTTGATCCTGTTCAATATACACAAAGTATACTAGTATTATTTATTAGTCAATATAAACTAATCTAAATAATACTACAGCCATACCAGTGGATTGTCCAACACCACCTGTGCTGTGAACCTTATTATATTATATAACCGTATTTAAAAATCTAATATTCTGTATCCCATTTGATACTAGATTGTTCACAATATATAATATTAGACAACATGTAAACATTCAAATGATTCTCAAATAAACTGGCCAGAAATAAATGTACATACTTCAAATAAATATTTTCAGTATACACTAACATATAGGGTCTCAATATAATTGGTGCCTATTCAACTTCTATCTCTTTTTGGATGTCTGGTAGAATAGTACTCGTGCAACGAAAGTTGGCATTTATCAGTTTCGTGTTATCTGATTAGTGTCATCACCATCACATGCTAAGTGTTAGATATATTTGATAATGTCATGGCTAATATGATTTATGTTTAGTTTTCAGATCTTACTTAAACAGGATAAATCAGTACTTACTGGAAGTCAGGACTTAAGGATATCAGTACTTATATTATCAGGAGATAATCATCAGAAGATGGATATCAGAACTTAAGTACTGAAGGACGTTCAGATAAGGACAGCAACTGATTAAAGGAAAGAAGATCGAGACAAACATAAGAAGAGATATGCATGAAGAAGGAATTCTATGAAGAATAGAATACTTGGAAGAAAAGATATCTGATTGATATATTTTAGGAAGCAGAATTATATTCCATATCAATTAGCAATAATCTTGTAACTGTGTAATATATAAACACAGACATAGGGTTTACACTATAAGTGTTATCATATTCGAGAAGATTATTCATTGTAACCCTAGCAGCTCTCGTGATATTTGTTCATCACTGAGAGGTAACAGTTCCATACTGTAACAGAGTTTATTGTTTCAATAAAGTTTGTTTTCTGTTACTTGAGTTATTAAAGTTCGATTTGATTGTACTTTACACTGTATTCACCCCCTCTACAGTGTGTGTGTGACCTAACAAGTGGTATCAGAGCCTGTCTGTTAACACACAAACAGTTTAAGATCCAAACACAATCATGTCTGACACAGAAACTCCAACTAAGCCCACCAAAACTGAAGAACCTCCAAAGACACAAATTCAAAGTCGATATGAGACCATCAGAGTTCCCATATTGAGACCATCTGAATATCCCATATGGAAGGTGAGGATGACCATGTTTCTGGAAGCAACAGATCCAGAATATCTTGATAGAATCAAGGAAGGGCCTCACAAACCAACCAAGCTCGCGGTTGCAGTTGCAGGTGAAGCAGCAAAGACGGTACCAAAGGAGAAGAGTGATTATACTGCTGAAGATATCGCATCAATTGCTAAGGATGCTAAGGTACGACACTTACTGCATAGTGCCATTGATAATGTAATGTCAAACAGGGTAATAAACTGCAAGACTGCAAAAGAGATATGGGATGGCCTGGAAACAAGGTGTCAGGGAACTGATACGATTAAGAAGAACAGGAAGACAATACTCACTCAAGAGTATGAACACTTTGACTCAAAGGCTAATGAGTCATTGACTGACTTATATGATAGATTTGTCAAACTCTTGAATGATCTGTCACTGGTTGATAAGGAGTATGATCTTGAAGATTCAAACCTTAAATTCCTGTTAGCTCTTCCTGAATGTTGGGATTTGAAGGCAACAAAAATAAGAGACAACTACAATCTTGATGAAATCTATGGAATGCTCAAGACTCATGAACTTGAGATGGAACAAAGAAGCAAGAGGATATGAGGAAAGTCAAGGACAGTTGCTCTTAAAGCTGAAGAAGAATCCCCCAAAGCACCTACCTCAAGGAAAGAGAAGGGTAAAGCTCTTTTCACAAAGTCTGATACTGAGTCATCAAGTTCTGAAAGTGATGATGACTCGGAATCTGAAAGCCTGCCTGAGACGGATGCTGATGAAGAGATGATGAAGCTGTGTGCTCTTATGGTGAAAGGGATCACAAAGATTGCATACAAAAAGTTCAGGAAGGGAAAGAAGTTTTCCAGGAAAGGCACAAGTTCTGATAAGAAGAATTTCAAAAGATCTGAGGGCAGAGGAGGAAAGTCTGACAGAGGAGATTATACCAATGTCAAATGCTATAACTGTGGTGAGAAAGGCCACATATCTCCTGATTGCAAGAAAGTAAAGAGTGACAAAGGCAAGTCTCTTGTCACAAAGAAGAAAAGCTGGACAGACACCTCAGATTCTGAAAGTGAGGAGAATTATGCCTTGATGGCAAATGTTGATAAGGCAAGTGCTGAAAGCAGTTCTGAAGCTGCTGAATCAAAGGTACCTCAAACTACTTATGCTTTTCATACTGATGATATTAATGAGTTGAAAAGATATCTTAAAACCATGTTTGTTAGTTATAGAGATCAAACCTTAACATGTGAAAGATTAACTTCTGAAAATCTTGCTTTTAAGAAAAGAAATGATTTCTTAGAAAAAGAGTTAGTTATGTTCCATCAAACTCAGAAAGATAGAGATGATGCCTTTTATGTAAGGGATGAAGTGCTAAAAATGAATGAATCTCTAAAAACTGAGTTAGAAAAGGAAAGAGAGGTTATCAGGACTTGGACTAACTCTGGCAGAACAACTCAGAATTTGTTAAGTAGTGAAAACTGGAAAGAGGGCTTAGGTTATGGAGAGGATAAGAATGATAAAGGAACTGTAGAAATTAAGCCTGTTATTGTTAAGCAAAAGCCAAAGTTAAAACCTGTTAAGTTTGTAGCTGTAAAGTCTGAAAATGAGAAATCAGAAGTTAAAAAAGGATTAACTTCTGACAAACTAAAACAGGAAAAGACAGCTGAAGTAAACATAGGCTTAATGACTAAGAAGCAGCTTAAGTATAAGCGGAAAGATGTTAAGAATGCAAACAAGGTAAAATCACCTAGGAAAAATAGGAATGGAAAGGAAGGAGTGAATAAAATCAATGATTATAAGCCTGTTCATGATGCTCCTAGGAAAATGTGTCATAATTGTGGAAGTTCTAACCATCTGGCTTCTTTTTGCAGGAAGAATAAGAACATAAACTCCTTACCTTCAAAGTCAGGAGTTAAGAATCAGTCTATTAGATATAAGCAACAAAATCCTTGTTTTCATTGTGGTAGTTTATGGCATTCCATTTATACTTGTAAGGAATATCATAGTTTGTACTATGATTATTATCAAATAAAACCTTCTTTAAAGAAAGTTTCCATTGTTCCTTCTAGTGTAAATTCTGATTCAAAGTCTGATAGTGTAAATTCTGATAAGAAAAATGTTAACATAAATTCTGATGCTAAATCCGCTGCAAATGTTAACAAAATTGATAAGGCTAAAGGATCCAAGCAAGTCTGGGTCCTTAAAACTAATAATTAGTGGTCTTTGTGATTGTAGGGCAACAGGAAAAACATCCTAGTTCTGGATAGTGGATGTTCAGGACATATGACTGGAAGTAAAGCCCTGCTATCAGACTTTGTGGAGAAAGCTGGCCCAAGTGTTTCTTATGGAGACGGCAACCTTGGAAAAACATTGGGATATGGCAATATCAATCTTGGGAATGTCATCATTAATGAAGTAGCTATGGTCTCATGACTAAAACATAATCTGCTGAGTATAAGTCAAATCTGTGACAGAGGTTATCATGTTGATTTTTTTGAAGAACACTGTGAAGTTGTGAGTAAATCTACAGGCAAAGTTGTTCTGAAAGGATACAGGCGTGGTAACATTTATGAAGCCAAGCTTTCAACAAGTACTAATGGTTCTGCAATCTGTCTGATGAGTAGAGCATCAATTGAAGAAAGCTGGAATTGGCACAAGAAACTCTCTCATTTAAATTTCAACAATATAAATGAGTTAGTCAAGAAAGATCTTGTGAGAGGACTGTCAAAGTCAGTATTTGCTCCTGATGGCCTTTGTCATTCTTATCAGAATGCCAAACAAAGGAAATCTTCATTCAAGAGCAAGACTGAATCATCAATTCTTGAGCCTTATCACCTACTACATGTTGATCTAGTTGGTCCAGTAAATGTCATGTCTATTGCAAAGAAGAAATATGCTTTGGTCATAGTGGATGAGTTCACAAGATACACATGGGTGTATTTCTTGCACACAAAAAGTGAAATTGTATCTATCTTGATTGATCATGTCAAACAACTGGATAAATTGGTCAAAGATTTTGTGAAGACAATAAGGAGTAATAATGGCACTGAGTTCAAGAATTTGATAATGGAAGAGTTCTGCAAAAACCATGGAATCAAGTAGGAATTCTCTGCTCCTGGAACTCCACAGCAAAATGGAGTTGTTGAAAGGAAGAATAGAACTCTCATTGAAGCTGCACGTACAATGCTTGAAGAAGCAAAGCTTCCAACCTATTTCTGGGCTGAAGCTGTGCAGACTGCTTATTTTACTCAAAATGCAACACTCATTAACAAGCAAGGAAAAATACCATATGAGATGGTGAAGAAAAAGAAGCCAAACCTGAAGTATTTTCATGTATTTGGATGCAAGTATTTTGTTCTTAAGACTCATCCTGAACA
The DNA here is from genome assembly GCF_009905375.1 of Apium graveolens. Taxonomy (NCBI): domain Eukaryota; kingdom Viridiplantae; phylum Streptophyta; class Magnoliopsida; order Apiales; family Apiaceae; genus Apium; species Apium graveolens. The sequence continues at coordinate 44,245,188 of NC_133651.1, forward strand.
ACTATCTAAATTTGATCTAAAAGTTGATGAAGGAATCTTTGTTGGATATCCACTTTCCACAAAAGCCTTCAGAGTCTATAACTTGAGAACAAGAGTGGTCATGGAATCTATTAATGTCTCTTTTGATGATAAAAAGATTACTGAACTTGAAGATTTTATTGATCATGATCAGCTGAGATTTGAAAATGAAGACTCAAATTCTGATACTGCAAATCCTGACGATATAAGTACTGATAATGCAAACTCTGATGGATTAAACTCTGATGTTATTGAAACTGTGGTGACTACGCCAAAGGAAGATGCACCTATGCAGGGGGACAATACTCAAGATATCACCACATCTCAAGAAGCATCAGAACATACATCTGGCTCTTCAAGTTCTGATTCATCAAGTTCTGATAAGCCAAGTTCGGATAATACTGAAAATCTAAATTCTGAAGAATCCAACTCAGAGAGCATAGTTTCAGGGGGAGCATCAGAAAATGAAAATGAAGACAACATGGATCATAGGGGAGCATCCAGTTCTAGAGAAAACCATCCATCTGCAAGGAAGTGGACTAAATCACATACACCTGATTTGATAATTGGAAATCCTGATGCAGGTGTCAGAAGTAGAACAGGTACTTCAAACGAATGTCTTTACGATTCTTTTCTTTCTCAGACTGAGCCAAAGAAAATGGAAGAAGCTCTTCAAGATGCTGATTGGGTGCAAGCAATACAGGAAGAGTTAAATGAATTTGAAAGAAACAAAGTCTGGACTCTTGTGCCAAGACCAAAGAACAGATCTGTTGTTGGTACAAAATGGGTATTCAGAAACAAAACTGATAGTGATGGCATAATTACAAGGAATAAGGCAAGGCTGGTTGTAAAAGGATATTCTCAACATGAGGGAATTGATTATGATGAAACATTTGCACCAGTTGCTAGATTGGAAATCATAAGGATATTTTTGGCTTATGTTGCTCACAAAAAGTTTACTGTCTTTCAAATGGATGTGAAAAGTGCTTTTCTTAATGGAGAATTGGAGGAAGAAGTATATGTTGAACAACCTCCAGGCTTTGTAGATTCCAAATATCCAGATTATGTCTACAGGCTTGATAAAACACTTTATGGTCATAAGCAAGCTCCTAGAACATGGTATGAGACTTTGGCTCAGTTTCTTCTGGAAAGTGGATTTAACAGAGGAACTATAGACAAAACACTGTTCTACCTCAACCATGGAAATGACTTACTTCTGGTCCAGATTTATGTTGATGATATCATTTTTGGGTCTACAAATGACAGACTTTGCAAGAAGTTTGCCAAATTAATGCAGTCAAGGTATCAGATGAGTATGATGGGGGAACTTAGCTATTTTCTGGGTCTTCAAGTCAAGCAGAATGAAGAAGGCACTTTTATTTGTCAAACTAAGTACACCAGAAACTTGCTGAAGAAATTTGGAATGCAAGATTGTTCAAGTGCATCCACTCCCATGGCCACTACAATAAAACTGGACAAGGATATTGGTAAATCAGTAGATATTACTGATTACAGAGGTATGATTGGCTCTCTACTCTATCTAACTGCTAGTAGACCTGATATCATGTATGCTACCTGTCTTTGTGCAAGATTTCAAGCAGATCCAAGAGAACCTCACTTAACAGATGTGAAAAGAATTTCAAGTATCTTAAGGGAACAGCTGATCTGGGATTGTGGTATTCCAGAGAATCAGATTTTAAACTAATAGGTTACTCAGATGCAGATTTTGCAGGTTGCAAAATTGACAGGAAAAGCACAAATGGAAGCTGCCAATTTCTTGGAGGCAGATTGGTTTCTTGGTTTAGCAAGAAACAAAAGTCAATTTCCACATCAACTGCAGAAGCAGAGTACATTGCTGCAGGAAGCTGTTGTGCACAGATTCTTTGGATGAAGAATCAGTTACTGGATTATGGGTTAACATATTTCAAAATCCCTATTTACTGTGATAATCAAAGTGCTATTGCTATGACAGGTAATCCAGTTCAACACTCAATGACAAAGCACATCAGCATCAGGTACCACTTCATAAGGGAACATGTGGATGAAGGTACAGTGGAATTGCACTTTGTTCCAACAGATCAACAACTAGCAGATATCTTCACAAAACCACTATGTGAAGCTACTTTTACAAGATTGGTAAATGAACTTGGAATGGTTTCAGGTTCTTTCTCTAAATCTGCTTAGTTTTGTTCTGATGCATCAGACTTTATGATCAGTATTAACAGACATTACTCTCTTTGTGTATTCTGTGCTTAATTAAAAACTTGCTTAAGTACTGACTGTTGTCTGATGTAACTTTCTAAACTCTGATAGTGATATGTCTTTTTATGTAACTATTCAATCTTATGAGAATACCTGTGCTAGATGCTGACCTAGTAGTCTTTAATAAATTATGGATCCCATGTTAGAAGTAATTATTTCTGTGGAAATCTATTGACACAAGCAAATTCTGATATTGAGCTTAGTTGAGTTTACTTTGTCCATCTTATTACTAAGTTACAAACTAGAATATTGCTTCTCATCTGATAAGTTCTGATGCTAGTAAATCTGTTGAATGTACTAAGTGCTGATAAACCTCTCTTGTCAAAAGAAAAAGAAACGAATCAAGGATTAAAATCAGGTACTCCTTTGAGATCTAGAGTACAAATGTGGAAGGGACGACCCAAGTGTATTGCTGGTATTCAGTAAATATGCATCAGAAAAGCAAAATATTTTCTTGGTGACTTTTCATACTCTATGATTACTGGAGAAATACTCTGATAATAGCATAAATTTTGATAAGCAGTCGTGACTCACTTACACTGAGAAGCCACTGTAAAATGGAATTTAAAAAGATGCACAAAATTAGCACAAAATAGTTGAGATGGACTCAAGCATGAACTCATTCAATAGTAGGTTTCAGAATAATGACAGGTTTTTAGTAAAGTTTTAGTTATGCATTATTTCTAAGATGTACTGAAGTGAATTAGACTTTACTCTTTGTCTGATATTTAGCTTAATGCACACACTAAACACTCCATATGAATGATGAAAATTACTGTGGTGATCTATGTTATTTTAGATGAACAGTTTCTGTGTCACATTGCACAAATTCTGAGGACAAGTTCTGATTGCACGTTCTGATGATTAAGTTCTGAAGAATCTATATCAGAATTTGTGTGAGGACTTACTAAGATAGGCATTCATTTTTTGAGTTAAGAAATCATGTTCTGATAACTGTTAAGTTCTGATATAAGTCTAGGTTCTGATATTAAAATCTGATCCTTTACTTGACTTATTTGTGGATAAAATCTAAAAACAGTCTCATTTTTAAATCAGAATATGTTTGGGTAGAATATTAACAATCAATATCATTAGGGATAATGGTTCACGTACATGTACAATAATATTTACTTAATACTTGTGCGCATTAAACCCTGACTTACACTTCCAATGACTGTTTTTCATCTTCCCAGTCTAGGGAGACGAGGTAGAATTAATTCTACCTGTCAGCATTAAATTCCCTTGCATCTCCTGGAATTCTTTTGCCTATATAAACAACCTCTTCACATCAGCCTTCACATCAACTCTTTTATCACAAACTCACCTTCATTCTCTTTATATCAAAAACACCATGGTCAATTACAATATGTTTTTGAACTATGAAACATTCAACATGGAGCTGAGCTGTGAAGCCTGGCAGCAGGAATGACACGTCACTGCTATTCTTGATGAGATATGGGACTCAGTTCCCCAGGAGGTACTCACCCACCTCTTGTTCTTCTACATGGATTACCATCGCCATCTGGAGCGATTGGAGGAGGAAAGGCTGGAAGCTCTCCGCCAGCAAGAGCGAATCATCAGACTCGCTATTCTGTTTGTCGAGAGTAGGAAGAAGAAATGATTTATTTTCTTCTTCCTGTTTTTCTTCATCATCAGCCTTGCCCTGCTTCTTGAGCTAGGACAAAGGCTGTTGACGTTAGGTTTAACAGCTTAGGACAATCTTGTAAAAGTTCTGATGTAATTTAAATTTCATGAATGTATTCTCTTGATATATTAATGAAATTTCCTTCTTTTTTTTGCAAGTTCTTGTCTCTGAGATGTTCTGTAATGCATTGATAAATCCTGATAAATATTCATATTCTGATGACCATTTCATACTTTTGATTTAAATTAAGTTCTGATTTTACGTTATCAGTACTTGTTCACTTGATTTATTTTGGTCATTCACACTCGAATTTTTTTTCAGAATATTGGTGTTGCAGTGACAAATAATTGAATAAGTGGGAACAATTTCAATTTTGAATTAAAACTGATTTACCTTGATTAATGGAATTAATGGGTAAGTGGAACGATTTTTCCTTGAAAAACTGCAAGTGGGTACGTAATGATTACTGTTTTCCCGTGCCCATTAACTATTCATTATTACTGCATGTCTGACAGGTGTCCAACAGTTACATTTTTTTTCAAAGTATAAGTAAGACAGAGAGAGGATTTTCTAATCTTTTATTCACTTTTATACTTTATCTCTCTATTTGCTTTTACTCTCTTTCTTCTCCTGGCGTTGGTTTTTCATATAGACATTTTATCAAACACCTAACAGGCACTCTTAAATCTCGATTTTTCTCATGGCACCTAAGGATTTGATCATTGATGGAGCTAAATTTGTTCCAAACAACTATGCTGCAATTCTCGATCATGCTGAAGCTCCATCTGAGTTGCATTTTATGCAAGATCTTCTTGCACACAGTGAAATTGGGTATGCATTGACCCAGCCTTCAGTTTTTTCGAGCCAACAAGTTCTGACGTTTTGGTGGACTGGACACTTTGATAATGGTGGTACACATGGAACTCCCAGTATTGTTTTCGAAGTGGATGACTCTACACATGTGGTAACTCCTGGTACAATTCGCAAGGCCCTCCATTTACCAGAAGGATGTACTTTTTCAACCCCGGAGGAATCAGCTCTTCAAGAGTTAATGGCCAGTTTGGGGTATGAGCAGAGTTTGGCAAAGCTTGGGCAGTTGAAACGGGCTCATATTAGAAAGGAATGGAGCTTCTTCTTTGACTGCATCACTAAAGCTTTTGGGAATAAGTGTTCAAACTTTGATGTTATCCCTGTAATGAGTCAGCACATCGGGTATGCTATCATTAACCAAACTCATTTTGATTTTGCAAATGCTGTGATAGGTTTCATAGGGGATAGGATGATAGAAGATAGAAATGTAGTTTATTTTGCTAGATTCTGTCAGCTTATATATAACTTTTGTTGTACTAATCCCCCTCAACTAGCCAGTACCTTAATTTCACCATTCAAAATTGCAAAACGAGCCTTTAATGACCTGGTAAATGCTGATCTTAAAAAAAGGGTGGTTAGACCTTTACAGATTCCTCAGTCTGTAAAACAGATCTTGGTAAATGCTGATCCTGAAACCTATAGATTTGTTTATTCTGATGTCCAACCTACCACCACATCCCAAACACCACAACAACCATCATAACATACCACTCATACTATTCAACCATCCCTCAGAACATATCTCAAATCATATCTCTCCACTTCACAGACAGCTCAACCCTCATCCTCAGCACCTCCTGTGAAGCCTTCATCTTCCAAGCCTAAGAGGCCAAAGACTGTTCCCCAAACACCTCAGAAGAGAAGGAAGATTGTTTTGAGAGATGAATCTGACAGTGAGGAACATGTTTCTACATCAGAACCTGTTGTTAAAGAAGCTGGGAAAGTTCCTTCTCAGAAGGATTCTGCAATTGGGGGATCTAAGCTTCTCAAAAGGCTTAGAAGAATGACTGTTGATGAAACTCCGAAGGAATCCATACCTTCAAAGAGATACAAGAAACAGAGGGCAAAAAGGCCAGTTTCAGATGATGAGGAAGCAACAGCTAAGGAAGGAGATCAGGAATCTCTAATCTCATAGGAACAAGAATCTGCTAAAGCCACTGCTTCTCCATTAACTCCAACTAAGGAAGCTGCTACTGAAAATGCCAACACACCATCTGTGTCTCCTAAGAGTGTATCTCCTGTTGATTCAGGCACAAGTGCTCATATTGATATCCAGAACTTGGTTGTGCCTGACGTACTTTACTTAGAAGCTCCAACAACAACTAATCCATCAACAACACCTGTTACTGATGCTGCTCAAACTCCAGAATTCTCTACTACACCTTCTCTGCATCTAGATGTTGATGATAAGAGTATAGGTGAGCATCAGGATATGGCTGTTGATCAGAACTTGGAACCAAATCAGCAATTAGAGGATGATGCTGAAGCCTCCATTGCTACTCATACTGTTGTTTTATCAGAAGATACTGATTCTGTAAGTTCTGATGCTGTAAATGCTGGAGATACTGGTGATGCTGCTCCAAATGCAGATGTTGATGAAGCAGGTCCTTCAGGACATGCATCTCAACAAACTGTTCTTAAATCTAAACTTGTTAAGAAGTTTGTTACAAGAGAAGCACCAGTGCCTTGGAGTGAAACTCCTGCACGGCAGGAGTGGACTAAGGAATGGAACTCAGTTACCTGTGCTCCAACTGCACATCATCTGGCTGAGCACTTGACAAAAGCTGATGAGATGTTAAATACTGATGATTTCAAAACACAGCTTAGAGTCACTGCATTGAGTACTAAACATTTACAAGGTCTCCATTCAACTACTCATGCAGAGTTACATCACTTACGGGAAGAATTAATGAAGCAAGAACAAATTCAGAAGATTGATAAGAAAAAATTCTTCCAACCTACCTTTGACAGAGTTGCTTATATTGAGAAGATTCAAAAGAAACAACAAGCTCAGATTGATGATATTCTGAAAAATCAAGCTTCTCAGCAATCTCAACTTAATGAAATCCAAGCCTCAGTGGAATTGCTTGTCTCTCTTCTCTTACCTACTGATGCCAAAAAGGGGGAGAAAGTAATTAAGTCCAAATGCAAAACTGATAAGACACTGAAGGGGAAGGATGATGAAAAGGATGATCAAGGAAACCCTGGAATGGGTAGGGGTCATAGTCAAGGTAGAGGTTTCTCATCAAGAAAAGCTGAAATCACAAGTCACAGGACAAGTACTGATACTGGAAAAAGAATCACTTCTGCTACTGGTAAAAGGATAAGTTCTGATGAACTTTTAGATCTTGATGAAGAAATGTCAAGACAGTTATTTCTTCAAGAAAATCCAGGAATGGACTTGGAGAGTTTAATGGAAGAAGAAGCCAGACTTAAATCAGAAAAAGTCAAGTCTAAATCTGAAGCTTCTGGTAAAAAGAAACTTCCAAAACTCAAAGGCATTGTGATAAAAGAAAGGACAAATACTGAAGCAACCATGGCTAAATCACAACCGCAGATAGATCCAAGGTCCAAGGGTAAAGAAAAAGTTGGTGAACCTATCAAGGTTTATGTGCCTCCTGTAAATGAAGAAATTACTGATGAAAATGATGATCTTGCTCTGATTTCAAGAAAAGTATTTAAGACAACCTCTGACATGGCTCAAGTTGTTCAGAGTCAAGAGACAGTAAGTTCTGATATTTTGAAGAAGCAAGTAACCTCTGATATAGCTCAAGTTAACTTGATATCAGAAGATAAATCAAAGAAACTCCTACCAGGATTCACTAAAGCAAAACAGACTCAACCTTTGAAGACTGTTGCAAGTGGTTTTGAAGGAAGAGTGGTTACTGGAAAAGAAGCAAGAGATAAAACTGGATTGGGAAGTGCTGATGAAAGAAGAATACAGAACACTACCAATGATCCAACTTCCTTGAGTGAACCAGGTATTGGAGCAACTCCTGAGAGATTGAATCAACTGGAATCTGTACAAATGGTTTACCATACCTACTTGAAAGAACACATCTTGTTGTACTTCATGAGAGATGGTAGGGTTTATCATATAAGGGAAAATGCCATTCCATTGAAGTATTTTGAAGAACTGGAGCATGTATTATTCTTACTTCAAGTGAATGACATAATAACTGAAAGTGCTGCAAACTATTTGAAGAATCAGATTCAGAGACAGAAAAGGCTTTATTCTGTTAAGTCTGACAGCACATATCTTCCAAAGTACAGAGATCACAAGGGTGATATAGTTGAAATGAAGCCCAACACTGCTAAGATTATAACTACCTTTCTGGGTTACAGGGCTGTGGAATTCAATCTTGAGTTTGATAAGGCATATTTGATCAGACTGGATCAGGATATAAGAAAAGCTAAGATTAATGATCTCAGGGCTGCAATCTTTCAAACTGGTGAAGATTCTGCAGAACTTAAAGATGCTAAAAGGAGGATGATTGATGAACTCGGATATGCTGAAAGATGTTTATTGAAGAACTATCTCAGAACAACTCCTGACATCAGAGAGATCAGAAGATGAAGCCAAGTCAAGATCTACAACTGCTTAAATTCTGATATTTGTACAGACTGAAGTTGTTATCAGAAGTTAAAGATTGGTAAAGCTTTAAGGACTGTAAGTTGTAGTTATCTAGTCTAATTCTCATGCATTTGTACTTAATGTTTTTGACATCATCAAATATCTGTTAAACTTGTATATTATGCTAATTTACAAGTTGGGGGAGATTGTTATATATATTTGATAATGTCATGGCTAATATGATTTATGTTTAGTTTTCAGATCTTACTTAAACAGGATAATTCAGTACTTACTGGAAGTCAGGACTTAAGGATATCAGTACTTATATTATCAGGAGATAATCATCAGAAGATGGATATCAGAACTTAAGTACTGAAGGACGTTCAGAAAAGGACAGCAGCTGATTAAAGGAAAGAAGATCGAGACAAACATAAGAAGAGATATGCATGAAGAAGGAATTCTATGAAGAATAGAATATTTGGAAGAAAAGATATCTGATTGATATATTTTAGGAAGCAGAATTATATTCCATATCAATTAGCAATTATCTTGTAACTGTTTAGTATATAAACACAGACATAGGGTTTACACTATAAGTGTTATCATATTCGAGAAGATTATTCATTGTAACCCTAGCAGCTCTCGTGATATTTGTTCATCACTGAGAGGTAACAGTTCCATACTGTAACAGAGTTTATTGTTTCAATAAAGTTTGTTTTCTGTTACTTGAGTTATTAAAGTTTGATTTGATTGTACTTTACACTGTATTCACCCCCTCTACAGTGTGTGTGTGTGACCTAACACTAAGGTTAAGAATGAAAAGGCTATTGAATGAAGTAGTAATGAAGTTAGAATCCCATGTTTGTCATATATAGTAATTCAATCTCAATTCTCTTAGTTAATGTTATTTAGTATAATCTCTTAGTTTAATAAAAACCCAATTTGTTATTTGTCTTAGCATTGAGCGATAACTATACATTGTTGCATAGGTGCATAAATTGAACTTAACCTAAACCAGTCTCTGTGGGAACGAATCTGATTTATATCTTATACTACTTGCGAACGCGTATACTAGCGTGAATATTAGCGCGTGTCTTCGACCTAACAATATGCAGCGATTTCTAGAGCATAACCCCAGAAACTTATTGGAAGATCTGCTAGACTCATCATCGATCACACCATGTCCAACAAGGTACGATTTCTCCTCTCAGAAATTCCATTCCATTGAGGCATTCCATGAGGAGTAAGCTGTGATACGATACCACACTCCTTCAAGAAACCTTTAAACTCGAGGCTTAAGTATTCTCCTCCACGATCTGATCGTAGAACTTTTATACTTTCCCCTGTTTGCTTTTCCACTTCATCCTTGTATTCTTTGAACTTTTCAAAATAATCGGATAGGTTCTTCAAAAGATACACATATCCATATCTACTGAAATCATTAGTAAATGTAATGAAGTAGTAACAACCACCTCTTGCCATCGTACGCATTGGACCATATACATCACTATGTATAAGTCCTAATCGTTCGGTGGCCCTTTCACCTTGTCCGGTAAAAGGAGCTTTAGCCATTTTGCCAATGAGACAAGATTTGCATTCTTCGTATGATTCAAAATCAAACTTATCCAAGTAACCATCTATATGTAATTTGGAAATGCATTTCTCATTTATGTGACCTAAACGACAATGCCAAAGGTATGTTTGATTTGAGTCTTTCATCTTAATACATTTATTATCATTATTTAAATTATAGATAAGAGTATCTAAATCAAGATCACACAAACCATTAAATAAACGTGCAACCCATAGGTAACATTATTGAATGAAAAGGAATAACTATTGTTCTGAATCAAAAACGAAAAACCTTTCTTGTCCAAACAAGAAACCGAAATAATGTTTCTGCAAATCGCAGGCACGTAAAACCAGTTATCTAGTTCTAAAACAAGCCTAGTGGGCAAAGATAAATGATAAGTCCCTACAACTAAAGCATCAACCTTTTCTCCATTGCCAACTCGTAGGTCGACTTCTCCCTTCGTCAATGCCCTACTTCCCTGCAGTTCCTGCACATTTATACAAATGTGAGAACCACATCCAGTATCCAATACCCAAGATGTAGAAATAGACAAGTTGACTTCTATACCATAAATATCCGAATCAGAAACAGCAATAGCAGCCTTCTTCTTCTTCAGATCCTCCAAATAAGCATGACAGTTCCTCTTCCAACGACCTGGTTTCTTGCAATAGTGACAATCAGCAACCTTTGGAACACCACCTTTAGGCTTCAAAGCCTTGGTCAGATTAGCTTTCAGATTGGCATTAGATTTAGATCCCATCTTCCTCTTGCCTTTTCATTTACCCTTTCCTTTGGCCTTCCCCTTATTCACCATCAGCATGGGAGCATGGGATGCCTTTTGAATATTGGTCTCAGCAGTTTTCAACATGGCCAACAATTCGGTGGGGTTCTGGTCTATCTCATTCATATTGTAATTCATCACAAATTGAGAATAGTTTATGTTTAAAGATTGTAAAATAAGATCAGTCTGGTGCTCCATAGCAATTGGGGCACCCAACTTGGCAAGGTACTCCATATACCCTATCATTCTTAGAACATGCGGTCCAGCCGGATAACGTTCTCCCTGCTTACATGCATGCAACGATTTGAAAGTATCAAACCTCTCCTGACGAGCCTGTCCTTCAAACATATGTTTAAGGTGCTCAATCATATCATAAGAATCCATATTCTCATGTTGTTTCTGAAGTTCAGCACTCATGGTCGCTAACATGAGACATTGAACATTCGTGTCATCATCGATATGTTTCTGATAAACATTATATTGAGCACGGGATGCTCCTTCAGGGAGAGGTGCAGGGCGAGGGATATCAATTACATAGAGCTTGCGCTCTTCTTTGAGGACAATCCTCAAGTTCCTCTGTCAGTCAAGGAAGTTTGTTCCTGTCAGCTTGTCCTTTTCAAGGACTGATCGCACAGAGAAGTTGTTTGAATTTTTGCCATTTGTTATCTACAATGTTTAAGTGCATAAGATAAATTAGTCTACATATGATTATTAAATTATGTTCAAGTGATTATTCATATATATTCAAAATATATATCTTCCACTATTTTTATCAAATTAATAGCCCTAACTATTAATTCGGAAAGAATATCTTCTATATACTTTCTAGTGAGCCAAGATCCAAATTTTACAACATTTTAGTTCAACTTTGGCTTTACTCCTAAAACATGATTCAATAAGGTAGACAACATTTGTCAATTATATCAACTATATAACTCTTGGATAGTTCAGCGGAACAACATTTATTCATATTTATCCAATAAATCTCACTAAACTCTATGCCTCTAAGTTCACAATCCTATTGTGGTAACTTTGTTAAGTCAAACCCAAAAGTCTAAAAAATATCATAAACTTCAACACGCGACGTGTTGGACATATTGGAAGGCATCTAAATAACTTAATATAAACATTAGGGTTTTGTTAGTATTATAATGATCATGATCCCATCATAAAGAGATTCCCAATTTTTCCTTGAATAAAATACTTCAAATCAATACTCGTCAATGGTTTGATTTCCAGGTAGTGGAGGAGTCACACCGGTCTCTCTTAAAACCCACAACCTTACAAGTTCAATGAACCCGTTGTTGAAAAAATTGCCCCATATCGGAAAAAAGAAGATTCGTATTTCATTCCGTGTTTCATAAACACGAGATCTTATAATCGTTTGTAAATTTTAAAATCTTGAGTCGTTACAGTTTTTAACTTGTTTAGCAGGCATGACATGGGTGACTTATCTAATACATACATTCATGCATGATTAATCTAATTAAAGCATGCATCATTAACTATTCTAAACATACAATCATACATCAATATGTAAAGTGCGGTATATAAACGTGCTTGGTTATGGCCTTTATCCTATGTGATCCTTCCAAGCTAATGAAAGGATCAAGGTCAATCTATGGTTAATAATATAAATAAAATTATAATTACAAGTCTTCATTCTTCTTGTCTCGATTGTTGATACTCCTTTTGGATCATCCCATCTTGAAGTATATTACATTAAAACAACCTATACTAATGTACTTACATAAGAAAACTCGAGTTATATTCGAGGTTAAATAATTATAAGAATAATGAAAAGACATGCAAGTCGTATTTATAAAACCAAAACCATAAACTTTAATCTAAAGGTCTTAAGGCTATAACCAACACTATGCTCAAGTAAACAAATAAAGAAATGAGAAAAACAAAATATAGCGGGGGTCCGGGGCGGTAGCCCCGGGCGGGGTCCGGGGGCGGCAGACCCCGACTGGGCTCGAAAGAGAAATTTTTAATTTTGGAAGACCGGTCTAGTACATAAATCTCAACTTCGGGACTAAAGATCATATCTTAACCATCCTCTGCCACTACTGCATCAAATGCAGTTTCAACGGATACTTCACAAATCCATCAACGGATAAAACCAATAACGGATAAATCCATCAACGGATAAAACCATCGATGGATAACTCCATCAACGGATAAATCCATCAACGGATAAAACCATCGACGGATAACTCGATCAACGAATAAAACCATCGACGGATAACTCCATCAACGGATAAATCCATCAACGGATAAAACCATCAACGGATAACTCCATCAATGGATAAAACCATCGACGGATAAATCCATCAACGGATAAAACCATCAACGGATGACCAGTCTAGTACAGAAATCAAATTTCAGAAATACAGATCACATCTGAACCAGTCTCTACCCCTACTACATCATACGTAGTTACAGAAATATGTATCCTATACACACTAATCATTCCCCTAGAACAGATCATGTCAATACACCATCTGTCCAACAGTTTAGATCATTATCTTAAACCAGATATCATGTATAACATACAAATCACGTACTGATCAGTCATGGCATAATATTACGTGCTAGTATCATCATACACGTAAACATCACGTGAATATACAGAAAGCTCTTCATAACAGTTCGATCATAAATCAACATAACAACATGCGTATTAAAGCTCACACATAAACCATATCATATATATACATGGAAGATCTGATTCATGCTTAATATATTGAAAAACTGTTAAACACGTAACCAAATCATCCCATTATACACATAGCTCTGATACCATTGTTAGGGATTCGAGCATATAAACGCAGCGCAAAATCAAAAATTTTGAATCCCTACCTCAGGATCTATGTATAATGAACGGATAATTATGGAGAATAGGATCATGTACCTTAATAAAGCTTTCTTTCTGAATATAATGAACGTTCTTATATTGATGAACCACAATAGCCCTCCTTGCGAAGATCTGCTCTCCAAAGGTATCCACACGAACGTCCGATCGTCCAACGATCACCGGAGCCGGTACTAGTCAATTTGATTGCCCCTCTCTCTCTCTCTCTCTCTCTAGCCTTTCTATGATGTAGAGCTGCTAGGGTTTTTCTCCAAAAACGTGATGCAACGACTAACCTTAAAATTATACATCTTAATTTATATATAGGGGAGCGAGAGGATTAAGGCCTAACTCTAAACTTAATGGGTTTCTAAAGACCCATTCTGATTTGGATTTATATTATTATTAAATTCGAATTCTAATATACAATTAATCAAGTCTCACCTAATTAATTTAATAATTAAATTCGATTTATAATAATAAAATATTAAAATTCATATTTTAAATAATACTCCGTTTAAACGTTCTTTGTGTGACCCTTTAGGTTATTATTACGTTGGCAATAATTTTATTTTCCAATAATAAAATTATAAACAATGAGTGGCATCTAGTAATACATCATTGCTACCCAAGTAATAATAATTGGTGATTCAATTAAACCTTTCGTGAATAATGTACAATATAATATAATCCCTTTAGCCTTATATTATAGATCAAACTCGAGGCATGCATTGTGTCATCCTCTGCAAGCGTTTAATCCTTTTTTCCTTGATCAATGAGTAAACTATTAAACAAATCACTATTTGAGCACAACCATGCATTTTATAGTCTTACTCAATGAAGAAGCCAATAATATCACTCCTTTAATAAAGGAGGGCTAAATCACATCTAGATCATTCATATTTCTCATACGATTCATAATATACACAATGACTACTTTTATGATTATCCGGTCAAGGATAACTTTCAATAGTATCAAAATATATTAATTCTCGTATAGAAATATAATGATTTCAGGTCTAAGGACCAATACATCATTATCACTGTGAGATTAACTTATGACACAATAAACATGTAGTATCTCATAACGGGTCAATCCAGCACCATGTATTTAATACATGTGCCTTTGTTTTGACTTTAGTATCACCATACCTATGATCAATGAGATGTGATCATCAGTCAACAAATACACTAGTCTTAATGAATTTATTATCGTCCCTTAATAATAATACTCGACTAGGGACCTTTAGGAATAATAATATTATTCTCATAATCTCATTTCTAAGTCACGTACTTAGAGATATAGATTTACATATTATATTCCAAGGATATTTATTAATCTAATATTTTATCGCAAAAAATAAAGATAAAATAAATTACTAAATAATAATCCATAAAATCATAATTAATTATCCAAATATTTCATAATATAAACACAATAGTGTTGTATCTATGGCACACACACTAACAATGAGAGTGGAGGAACAAAGAATAAGTGAAAGGGCTATAATTCAGTGATGTTTAATTTTATAACCCCATTTACATCCAATCGGGGGTTTATCAGATGGAAATGAATAAAGAGACCACGTGTTGTTTGATGTAAGAGCATTAATTTCTGCAAACATAGCATCACGCCATAAAGAAGACTTGACAACTTGAGAATAAGTGCGAGGTTCATTATGATCAAAGACCTTGATAAGGAAGAAGCGATATGAAGGACTGAACCGTGTTGAGTGACATTTATGACACTTTATAATGCTCTAATAAGCTTTGAATTGATGCATTTATACTCAAGTTGTTAAGTGTTTTAACGTGTTTTTAAGTGTTTTTGCATTTCAGGCATTATCTAGGTAATCAGGTGAATTAGCATTATTTTGGTGCTAATTTGGTGTCAAGGTGGTGGTGTTGGAATAAAAGCTCGTTGAATCCGGCTCGAAGCTGTAAGAAAAATGAAGAAAATAAGTTCTGGCAGAAGCCCAGCGCGCCCGCGTTGATCAAGCGCGCAACCGCGCCGAGGTACAGAAAGCCAGCGCGCCCGCGCTGATCAAGCGCGCAGCCGCGCCAAAGTACAGAAAGCCAGCGCGCCCAGGCTGATCAAGCGCGCGGCCGCGTGTTTCGGGATGATAAATTCCTGTTTCTATTTGGTTTCTGAGAGAAAGAATTCTACACTGCATGGGGCTGCTATATAAACATCTTTAGGTCATTTTTAATAAGAAAAAAATATATATCAAGCCAGAGACATATCAAGGAGAGGCGTGAGAAGACCGTATTAGTATGATTCAATGAAGACGAAGAAGATCTTGTTTTTACTTGTGAACCTTTGTTTTAAGTTGTATTTGGATGCTAGTTTTCTTGCCTGTGAACCTTAATCTTGTTTCGTACTTGGTTTTATTTATTCGTTATAAAGAACACGTTTGTTATATCATGTTTTCATCGGAACCCACGTTGATGATGAGTCCGATTATGGGCTAATCGTTATCGTGGGGTTCTTGCGGATTTATTTATGGATTTCTTTAGTTAAATTGATTGATGCCTTAGTATGTGGTGATTGTATGATATCCTAGTATTGATTGTGCGTATTCGTCTTATGAGCATCGTGAACTTATAAGATAGTGTGTTAATTCTTAATGAAGCGAAAGTGAATTTAAGGATTTAGAACTTGCCATGCTAGCATAGGTTCATGTATTTTTTATGCATGATGTGTAGGTAATTTTAACCATCTTACTTTCCCTGTGTAATCAAGATAGATAACTTGTGCTTAAACCGTTATGTTGTCAAATTCTATAGACATATAGGGTCTCAATATAATTGGTGTCTATTCAGCTTCTATCTCTTTTGTGGATGTCTGGTTGTATGGTACTCGTGCAATGAAAGTTGCGTTTATCAGTTTCGTGTTATCTGATTAGTGTCATCACCATTGCATGCTAAGGTTAAGAACAATAAGGCTACTGAATGAAGTATTTGATGAAGTTAGAATCCCGTGTTTGTCATATATATTAATTTAATCAATCTTATTCTCTTAGTTATAATTGTTAGTTTAATTCTTAGTTATAAACAACCTCAATTTGTTATCATCTTAGCGTTGAATAATAACCATACATTGCTGCTTAAGTGCGTGAATTAATTAGTTAATCAGTACAGTCTCTGTTGGAACGAACTAGAAAAGATTCTATACTACTTGCGAACTCGTACACTTGCGTGTATTATTAGCGCGTGTTTAGCGACTAACAAATTTTTGGCGCCGCTTCCGGGGACTGCAATGTTAATTTATAGTTTATGTGCTTTCCATCAGTGGTCATTAAAGTTCATTCACTCGAACATTGTTACTTATCTGTTTCCTTGTCTTATTTCAGGTACTCTAGTGAGGGTGTATGCATACGCGTTCGCGTACTCGTAAGAGAACACTGGATAAAGCCGAGGAAGAAGTTGTGGTAGTTCGTAAGGAAGTTTTCGAAGAAGAAAAGAAGGTAGAAGAAGAAGAGAAAGTCGAAGAACCAGTTGAGTAGCGATGGGAGATCAAGCGGAAAATCCTAAGGCTTTGATGGACTATTCTCAGCCTAAGATTAATGACATTCAGTCAAGCATCATCAGACCAACCATTAAGGCTAACACTTTTGAAATCAAGTCAATCACAATTCAGATGATACAGAACTCAGTTCAGTTTGGGGGTTCTCCTACTGAAGACCCCAATATGCATATCAGAGATTTCATCAAGATCTGCGACACTTTCAAATTCAACGATGTGACTGAAGATGCTATCAAGCTACGCCTCTTCCCATTCTCTCTGAGGGACAAGGCTAAGTGCTGGTTACACTCTCTACCAGCAGGATCTATCACCACTTGGGAGGATCTTGCGCAAAATTTTCTCACTAAATTCTTCCCCATGGTGAAGACTGCAATCAGGAATGCTCTTACCCAGTTTGCTCAGCAAATAGGAGAATCTCTGTGTGAGGCTTGTGATCGATATAAGGAGATGCTAAGGAAGTGCCCACACCATGGCATGCCTGATTGGATGATTATCAACTATTTTTATAATGGATTGGGTGCTACTTCTAGACCCAAGCTTGATGCAGCATCAAGAGGAGCCTTGTGGGCTAAAAGCTATGATGAAGCTTATGAACTTATTAAACTGATGGCTGCTAATGAGTACCAGAATCCTTCCCAGAGACTGACTCAGGGAAAAGTTGCAGGAATTCTGGAATTGGACGCAGCAACTGCTATCGCTGCCCAACTTAAGGCTTTGACGATGAAGGTGGACATTTTGGCTAATTATGGAGTTAATCAAATCGCTAGTGTCTGTGAGCTTTGTGATGGTGCCCATGAGACTAATCAGTGCATAATTTCCAGTGAATCGACTCAGTTTGTGAGCAACTTCCAGCGATCACAGCAACCAGTGCCAACCACCTATCATCCCAACAACCGCAATTATCCTAATTTCAGATGGAGCAACACTCAGAATGCGGTTCAACAACCTTATCAGCAATATCCAGCTAAGTAGTACAACCCCCCTGGTTTTCAGCAACCGTATTATGCACCAAGACAACAACTCCAGCTGCAACAAGCCAATGAAAAATCAGAATTAGAGGAGTTGAAGCTTATGTGCAAGAGTTAAGCTATTTCTATAAAGACCTTGGAAAATCAAATTGGGCAAATTGCCAATGTCTTGCTAAATCGTCAGCTTGGTACACTACCTAGTGACACCGAAGTTCCAGGAAAGAGGGAAGCTAAGGAGCAGGTAAAGGCAATTACTTTAAGGTCTGGAAAGGTGGCGAATCCCGAACAAACTCAAGAGTTGACTGAAGAAGTCGGGGCTGAGAAAGAAGTAGAGCAGCAGGATGAAGAAGTAGATACAAGGAAGACTCCTGTTGAGCACATTCCGCCTGAGGGTAATATAGGGGAGAACAGATCTATCCTCCACCGCCTTTTCCTAAGAGGCTACAGAAGATAAAGCTGGACAAACAATTTGAGAAGTTTCTGAAGGTGTTCAAGAAACTTCATATCAACATACCTTTCGCCGAGGCTCTTGAGCAGATGCCTAGTTATGTAAAGTTTATGAAAGGTATTCTCTCTCGGAAAGTGAATCTAGATGATTTAGAGACAGTCGCTCTTACGGAGGAATGCAGTGATGTGCTGCAATAGAAATTACCTCTGAAGCTTAAAGATCCAGGAAACTTTACTATTCCGTGTACTATTGGAAAAGTGTCTTTTGACAGATGCTTATGCGACTTGGGAGCTAGCATCAATCTGATGCCTTTGTCAATCTTCAAGCAGTTAGACTTTCCTGATCCAAAATTGACTTATATGACCTTGCAGTTGGCCGACCGTTTTATTATATATCTACGAGGTATTATGGAGGATGTCTTGGTCAAGGTTGATAAACTTATCTTCCCTTCTGATTTCGTAATTCTTGATTTCGAGGAAGATAAGAAAATTCCCATAATCTTGGGAAGACCTTTCTTGGAGACTGGCCGAACCTTGATAGATGTGCAGAAGGGTGAGCTCACAATGTGAAATCTGGATCAGGATATTACTTTTAATGTATTCAATGCTAGAAATTTCCTACGGATAATGAGGAGTGCTTAAAAGTGGAGTTGGTCGATTCGGTGGTCACCTCAAAAATTAAACAATTGCTAAGGTCTGATGCCTTAGGAAAAGCCTTGTTGGGGAATTTAGATAGTGAAGATGATGAAGGTGAAGAACAATTGTAGTATTTGAATGCTTCTCCCTGGAAGAGGAAGATAGATATATCTTTTAAATCTCTTGGAATGGAGGAATTGAACAAGGCTCCTAAACGCCTCAAGCCATCTATTGAGGAAGCACCTACTATTGAGTTTAATCCTTTACCTGAACATTTGAGGTATGCATTTTTAGGTGATGCATCTACTCTGCCAGTTATTATTGCATCTGACCTTTCAGGTAGAGATAAGGAAAAGCTTCTGAGGATTCCGAGAGAGTTCAAATCGGCACTCGGATGGACTATAGTAGATTTCAAGGGAATCAGCCCTTTTTACTGCATGCATAAAATTCTATTAGAGGAAGGTATCAAGCCTACGGTTGAGCAGCAAAGAAGACTTAATCCAATCATGAAGAAAGTAGTGAAGAAGGAAATTCTTAAGTGGCTAGATGCAGGGATCATCTACCCTATATCTAACAGTTCATGGGTAAGCCCGGTTCAATGTGTGCCAAAGAAATGTGGTATTGCTGTGGTAGTAAATGAGAAGAATGAGCTTATTCCTACTAGAACAGTCACGGGGTGGAGATTTTGCATGGACTACAGGAAGCTAAACAAAGCCATCAGGAAGGATCACTTCCCTTTGCCCTTTATTGATCAGATGCTTGACAGGATGGCTGGTCATGATTACTATTATCTTCTGGATGGCTATTCGGGTTACAATCATATTTGTATCGCTCCAGAAGATCAGGAGAAAACTACCTTCACTTGTCCATTTGGTACTTTCACCTTCAGACGAGTTTCTTTTGGTCTGTGTGGTACACCAACCACATTTCAGAGATGTATGATGGCCATCTTTTCTGACATGATTGGCCAGAATGTGGAGGTGTTCATGGATGACTTCTCAGTCTTTGACGATTCTTTTGATGAATGCTTGCAAAATCTTAGGCATGTTCTCAAGAGGTGTGTTGAGACCAATCTGGTTCTCAATTGGGAGAAATGTCACTTTATGGTGCGTCAGGGCATTATACTTGGGCACAAAGTTTCCAGTAAGGGTCTTAAGGTGGATAAGGCCAAGGTGGGGGTCATTGAGAATCTCCCTTCACCCATTTCTGTTAAGGGAATTCGCAATTTTCTTGGACATGCGGGTTTCTACATGCGTTTCATCAAAGACTTCTCTAAGATTTCGAAGCCATTGTGCAGTCTGCTAGAGAAAGATGTTCCTTTCAAGTTTGATGACGAGTGCCTTGTAGCTTTTGAGACATTAAAGAAGAGTTTAATAACATAATCGGTCATAACTGTACCTGATTGGAATGAACCTTTTGAGATGATGTGCGACGCAAGTGACTATGCAGTTGAAGCAGTTCTTAGGCAGAGGAAGAACAACATATTTCATGTGGTCTAATATGCTAGTAAGACCTTAAATGGTGCTCAACTGAATTATACTACTACGGAGAAAGAACTTTTGGCTATTGTCTATGGTTTTGAGAAATTTCAATCTTATCTACTTAGGACTAAGGTGACAGTTTTCACTGATCACACTGCAATTCGATATCTCGTCTCAAAGAAGGACTCGAAGCCTAGATTGATTACATGGGTTCTTTTGCTTCAAGAATTTGAACTAGAGATCAAGGACATAAAGGGAATGGAAAATCAAGTTGCTGATCATCTCTCGCGTTTAGAGAATCCTAATGCTACTTCATTGGATAAGACATTGATAAATGAATCTTTTCTCGACGAGCAGCTGTTTGGAGTGCAAGAAGAAGAACCGTGGTTTGCAGACATTGTGAACTACCTTGTGAGTAATATCATGCCTCCCGACTTACCATATGCTCAAAAGAAGAAGTTTCCTCATGAAGTGAAGTGGTATATGTGGGATGAGATGTTTCTTTTTCGACAAGGAGCTGACCAAATCATCAGGAGAATTATTCCTTATAGCGAAACGGTGGGGGGGGGGATCTTGCGAGATTGCCACTCAACGACTTATGGAGGACATTATGGTGGAGAAAAGACAACGACTCGTGTTCTTCAAGCAGGTTTCTTTTGGCCAACCTTGTTTAAAGATGCTCATCAGTTCGTTTTGAAATGTGATCGATGTCAACGTGTGGCTAATATGTCCAAAAGGGATGAAATGTCTCTTAATGTACTTCTTGAGGTTAAGGTCTTCGATGTTTGGGGAATTGACTTCATGGGGCTATTTGTCTCATCTTGTAACAATAAGTATATCTTGTTGGCAGTTGACTACGTGTCGAAATGGGTTGAAGTTAAGGCGTTGCCAACAAACGATGTAAAAGTGGTGCTCAATTTTCTTCACAAGCAGATATTCACAAGGTTTGGAACTCCAAGAGTCATAATCAGTGATGAGGGGTCGCATTTTTGCAATCGCAAGTTCACTGCTATGATAAAAAGGTATAATGTGAATCATCGCATTGCTACAGCTCATCATCCTTAGACAAATGGTCAAGCTGAGGTATCTAACAGAGAGATCAAGCGCATTTTAAAGAAAGTGGTGTGTCCATCGAGGAAAGATTGGTCTTTGAAGCTTGATGAGGCTGTTTGGGTGTATAGAACATCATATAAAACTCCATTGGGAATGTCGCCGTTTCGGTTGGTTTATGGTAAGGGGTGTCATTTGCCTGTGGAGCTTGAGCATAAGGTATATTGGGCTTTAAAGAAGTTGAATCTTGACTTGGATGCGGCTGAAAAAAAGAGGATGCTTCAATTGAATGGACTCGATGAGTTTCGACTTCAAGCTTATGAGAACAACAAAATGTACAAGGAAAAAGTCAAGAGGTGGCACGATCGGGGTCTAGTGCTCAAGTCATTTTTGCCGGGACAACAAGTTCTTTTATTCAACTCTTGTCTCCGTCTTTTTCCTGGAAAGTTGAAGTCAATGTGGTCAGGGCCCTTCATAATCAAAACTGTATTTCCACATGGAGCGGTGGAAATTTTTGAGAATGATCCGGGCCAAGCATTCAAGGTAAATGGTCAAAGGTTGAAGCATTATTATGGTGATACAGCAACTCGTGAGGTGGTTAGTGCCGTTTTATTGTCCATTTGATCTCGAGATTATACGTCGAGCTAGCGACGTAAAAGAAGCGCTTCTTGGGAGGCAACCCAAGTTTGTTGTAAATTAGTAGGTAGAAGAAGCAAGAAAAAAGGAGAAAAACACAAAAAAATCAGAAAAAGAAAAAAATTCAGGGCCAACTACAGAAGCTGGGTGCGCCCGCGCTGACCAAGCGCGCGGCCGCGCCGTTTTCCAGTAACCAAGCGCGCCCGCGCTGATCTAGCGCGCGGCCGCGTCGATTTTCCAGAGAGTGAGCGCGCCCACGCTGTCCTAGCGCGCGGCCGCGCCGGGTCCCTAATTGATCAAGAGTGAGCTCTTTAATACTCAAGTTATCAAGAGTGAGCTCAGTAGGGAGAGGAGGTTGGTTCGTCACAGCAGTAGCAGCAGGAGCAGAGATGAGAATTGGTTTGAGTTCGACGCAGTATAGGCATCTTGCGAGGAGGATGGATGCTATGCACGACATCCATAGTCAGTTTGCACAAGATCTCACCCAGGCACTTGGGACAGCTTTCAGAGCCACCGGTGTTGACATCCAGTGGCCAGTATTTAGTGAGGATTCTGTGTATCCGCCTTTGGACACGCCTGACACTCCACCCGTTGAGGGTGAGGATTCTGATTCACAGTAGGTATGTCTGATTCCTTACTATTACCTTCTCTGAGGACAGTGAATATTTTAAGTTTAGGGGTAGTAGTTGAAAGAATATAGTTTTGTGTGAGTCTCATATAGTTGCATATTTCATGATAGTTTAGTTCATATAGTTGCATATTTTGCCATGTAGTTTTTTATTTATTTTTATTTTTAGTAATTTTATGATATTTTGTTCATGTAGTTTGATGTATTTGCATTATAACATGATCCCTTAGATAATTTCCCGATTAATTGGTGATCTTGATGTGAGTGTAGAAATGTCGTGTTTAGTGATGTTGAGTCTTATCGAATTGATTTGCATGCTAGAGACACTTGTATTTCACTAAGTCTTAGAGGTTGCTAGAGTGCTAGATCATAGTCATGGTTTGATTATTTGTCGAGGTGTAATTGCTTGCTTATATTTATAATTTATGATATTCTCTTAATAATAAAAGACATGGATATTTAAAAATTGAAGAAAATTGGATTTCATTGCTAATTGTGTGGCTAGGTGTCAAATGGCTAGTAGCTGACCCATATTTATATGAGTAGTCTAGGGTTGAATGAGATGGAGCGAAACGCACTCATTCATAAATTCATTGAAAAAAAAGAAAAAAAAAGAAAGAAAAAGAAAAAAATATGTGTTATGCATAATTGATCACGAGGGGGCTCTTTAGTACTCGAGTTATTAAGTTCTTAGGGGACTTTGTGCCTAGTGACCTAAGGTTTTTATAGTCTGGGATCCGCTAACCTAACGCTCGCTACATGGGTACTATTGTATAAGTCTTATGTGGACCTCACTCATTGCACGATCAAATAAGCATACTTGTGTTGTTTTATTGTGAATAAAAGCATGAATCCTTGTTAAACTCCGATATAAGAATTGAAGTGTTATAAGTTATTTTGAGTCTAGCTTTTATTCTATTTATAAGCTTGCGATTGTTTTGATAAGTAGTGAGTCATGATTGTCGATCTAGTTGTGATAGTACATCTGTAAGCATTTGCACACACACACACACACACGTCTCTAGTTTGTAAGTTGATTTGTGAGATTTGACTGATCTTTATGGGAATAATTGCATTTGCTGAGGTATTTCTTGTCGATTCGTTTAGTTATTCTATGGGGATCGATGCATTCATATAGTTGTATTCATGCATTTTTGTTTCTTGTTCTTTGAGTCTGTTTATGCTTGAGGACAAGCATTGATTCAAGTTTTGGGGTATGTTGAGTGGCATTTATGACACTTTATAATGCTCTAATAAGCTTTGAATTGATGCATTTGTACTCAAGTTATTAAGTGTTTTAACGTGTTTTCAAGTGTTTTTGCATTTCAGGCATTATGTAGGTAATCAGGTGAATTAGCATTATTTTGGTGCTAATTTGGTGTCAAGGTGGTGTTGGAATAAAAGCTCGTGGAAGCCGAATCGAAGCTGCAAGAAAAATGAAGGAAATAAGTTCTGGAAGAAGCCCAGCGCGCCTGCGCTGATCAAGCGCGCAGCCATGCCGAAGTACAGAAAGCCAGCGCGCCCGCGCTGATCAAGCGCACGGCCGCGCTGTGTCGGGATCACATATTATTATTTCTACTTGGTTTCTGAGAGAAACAATTCTACACTGGATGGGGCTGCTATACAAACATCTTTAGGTCATTTTTAATAAGAAAAAAATATATATCAAGCCAGAGACATATCAAGGAGAGCCGTGAGAAGACCGTATTAGCACGATTCAACCAAGACGAAGAAGATCTTGTTTTTACTTGTGAACCTTTGTTTTAAGTTGTATTTGGATGCTAGTTTTCTTGCTTGTGAACCTTACTCTTGCTTTGTACTTGGTTTTATTTATTCGTTATAAAGACTATGTTTGTTATGTCATGTTTTTATCGGAACCCACGTTGATGATGAGTCCGATTATGGGCTAATCGTTATCGTGGGGTTCTAGCGGATTTATTTATGGATTTCTTTAGTTAAATTGTTTGATGCCTTAATATGTGGTTATTGTATGATATCCTAGTATTGGTTGTGCGTATTTGTCTTATGAGCGTCGCAAACTTATAAGATAGTGTGTTAATTCTTAATGAAGCAAAAATGAATTTAAGGATTTTGAACTTGCCATGCTTGCCATGCTAGCATAGGTTCATGTATTTGTTATGCATAATGCGTAGAAAATTTTAACCATCTTACTTGCCCTGTGTAATCAAGATAGATAAATTGTGCTTAAACCGTTATGTTGTCAAATTCTATAGACATATAGGGTCTCAATATAACTAGTGTCTATTCAGCTTCTATCTCTTTTGTGAATGTCTGGTAGTATGATACTCGTGTAACGAAGGTTGGCGTTTATCAATTTCGTGTTATCTGATTAGTGTCATCACCATTGCATGCTAAGGTTAAGAACAATAAGGCTATTGAATGAAGTATTTGATGAAGTTAGAATCCCATGTTTGTCATATATATTAATTTAATCAATCTTATTCTCTTAGTTATAATTGTTAGTTTAATTCTTAGTTATAAACAACCTCAATTTGTTATCGTCTTACCATTGAATAATAACCATACATTGTTGTTTAAGTGCGTGAATTAATTAATTAACTAATACAGTCTCTGTGGGATCGAACTAGAAAAGATTCTATACTACTTGCGAACTTGTATATTTGCGTGTATTATTAACGCGTGTTTAGCGACTAACAAACCATGTCCAAGAAATATAATAAGCTAATGGAAAAAGAGTTGAGGATTTCTGGACATTACAAACGTTCTGACTCATATGAGATGGTGGACGTCGCATCCTTTGAGAGCGTTCGAGTGCCACTCTGACGGTGGGAGAGGGACTAGTACGATCTAAACATAATTATGTATCCTTATTAACATCTGAAGAATAAGAGTTAGGTAATGGAGATCCCGGTGAGGACGCGTGACTAGGCATATATGTGGAATGCATTGGAAAAGAGGATGAAGGTGTTGGATTTTAAACGCAGCGGGGACATGGTAAAACACTTTTACACATATACAATCCAAATAAAAGCATATAAATCGTGGTAAAAACATAGGGATCGATTACTAACCTTTAATATGCGATCCAAAAGCAACGATCGGAGATCCTTAGTAGCTGCTCCTCAAACGTGAAGCACTCCACCGGTATCCACCAAGAAAATGACGTTACGGAGGAGGAGGAGGTGGAGAGAATTTGTTTTTCTAAAACTTTTGGGTTTTTGGGTTCGAATGAAAATAGGGTCTATAATAGTATATTTATAGGCAAAATTTTCAGCTGAAATTTTCCCATAAATATTATTATTATTATCCCATTTATTATTCTCATTAATAATTAAAACACCTTTTAATTATTAATCCTTTTTCTAAACACTTTAGAAATAATTCTTTCTCTTGATTTAATTTTCAAAAATTAAATCCTTTAATTAATAATATTAAGAACTTTTCTTAATTAATTTATAATCAATTAAATCTCATTTAATCAATTATTAAATTTGCCAATTAATTATTTATTTCATAAATAAATAATTATCAGCCATTATTAATTAATTCCTCCACCATTAAATCATTCTCTTTTTATGGTGTGACCCTGTAGGTTCAATATTAAGCCGGTAGTAGAAATAAATAATAATAAAACTATTTTATCATTATTTATATAAATTCTCTAATTTATTAAATATGATTAATTAATTAATCACATTTATTCTACATCGTGAGGGATACTTCTCAGCATATCGCGACTATCCGGATAATACGAATTCACTGCTTAGAATACCAAGAACCTATTCAGTGAATAGTTACCGTACAATAAACTCCTTCTACCCTACAATGTCCCGATTAAATACAAGGCATGGATCTCGTGTCAAGCCTATCTAATTTAATCACTTGCTTACCATTTACTATGCGTAGTTCTATGCAAATTAGAAACTCCTTTCTAATTTCATTCACTCTGGCCAGAGATTCCTGCACTAGCATAAGTGGATCAGCCTTGAACATTCGCTTCCTTCACTGGAAGGGGTAGATCCTTTATTGATCATACACTATCTTCGTGTACAAATTCCTATACCCAGTAGAGCCCTAATAATTGTCCCTGGAGACTAAGAACTAAACCAAAGCATAGTTCAGTGTACACAAGATGACTATGATGACCTCAAGTCTAAGGATACTTGTACAACTATCACTATGTGAACAACTGCTGACACGTGAGTGAACTCCATCAGTTGTTCAGCTGTGCGAGTCATGTTCAGTGAACTTATTCTATAATAAGCACCTACATACTAGCTATAGTGTCACCACACAAATGTCTATGAGAACATACATCCTTCATAATGAAGCAAGCATAGTATGTACCGACCTTTGCGGATTATAAATTACCAGTTAGTAATCCTACGACCAGAAACTATTTAAGTTTAGAGTTATCATCTTTTAGGTCTCACTATTATGATCTCATCATAATCCATAAAAAGCTTTACTCTAAACTATGGTATATCTTATTTAAACACTTAAATAGATAAAGCCCGTAATAAAAACAAAACAAGTCTTTTATTAATATCAATGGAATCAAAACAGATTACATAAAAGGTTATTCCTAAATCCTAATACCTGATTGGACTTAGGACATATTCCTTTCAGAAGGCTCATCATCCATAGATGTAATAACAATATCTTTTGATTGCAGACCAGTGGTAATATTATGAAATAAAAAATTGATTTATGAAAAATTACATCACGCGAGACATGTATAAGACGAGTGAAAGGATCATATATTCAATATCCTTTTTGTCCATAAGGATAGCCAACAAAAATGTAAGGTTTGAATCGAGCATCAAATTAATGTTAAATGTTCATGTTTTTAGCAAAATATGAGCAATCAAAAACTCGCAGAGATGAGTATGAGAAAAGTTTTTTTAAATAAAATCTCATGCAACGACTTTAAACTGAGTAAAAAAGTCGGTAATTTATTGATTATGAAGGCAACAGTGAGGACACATTCTCCCCGGAGATGAGCTTGAAAATGTAAAACTCAAGCAACATCAAGTAAATGGTGATGCTTACGCTCAACAATGCCATTTTGTTGATGAGTATATACACAACTTCGTTGATAAATGATACCATGGGTACTGAGCATAATTAAAAGCACTTGAAAAAAACTCTGTACCATTATCGGATTGAATAGTTTGGAGTTGTGGAATGAAAATACCTCCATTTTGAGTTTTAATTTGAGACACTGGGAACTTGAATTAGCGTGTAATTTGATTAAAAAATGTGATATCATATAAAAAGTGTGTGATTTACTTTTCATCAAGTCTTTTACAAGGAGAGCAAGTAGTTTATTGTATTTCTCGTGAGTGATTTGGTCTGATTTGCGGTGCGACTGAGTTAAGAATCCAACTGCTAACAAGATCGTTGCAGCGTTCCCATTTTGCTATCTCAGCAGCTGATGTAGGCTTTGGCAAGGAACCGTCAACAAAACCAATACTTGATTTTAGCTCGCTGGGCCATAATAATTGCACGACACCATTAGCTATAATTATCATTTATAAGCAAAGGAGTAATAAAGAAATTTGATGGACTGTCAGAATGATGAATAACATATGGGTTGGATGAAACCAACGGAGTTTCCGCAACTTACAGAGTGATATAAATTGCCGAAGTGGGAGTGATGACCTAACCATTGGTTGAGATTTGGCCGCCTTACATAATAAAATGAGACTAGTAATTGACTCATATATTTTGTTATAGCTCTGATACCATAATGAAAGAAAAAAAAATATATGATGAACTTGTGTTTTATTGATTGATTTTGCAATGTATATATAAAGTACAAGTCCCCGATGATAAGGGTTACACGATGAAGATTACAACTAAAAATTATGAAAGATAATAATAATATGCAACCGATTCCAATAACTATGATTTATGCATATCTACTATAAAACTAATCCAAGTAATACAAATATGATATGATCATCCTTATCTACAGTTTGTACATGATAAGTTTAACAATATGTGCATTTGAGATTTAATGGAGAAAAATACTGTTAAATATAATTTTTTTCAAAAGTATGAGAACCTGCTGCAGTAAAAATGCCAAACGTTCCCATATAATAAGAGTGACCGTTTCATAATTTCAAATTATATGAAACTGAAGCAAGTAAAAGTAAAATCTATACTAAATTTCTAAAAATAATAAATGACAATTAAGATTAAAAATATAATCACCAACTTTATCGTTGAGCCCGATACATCTAGCATCAATATTCTAAGTATTATGCATCATTATTATAGGCGATGTGTATGATCATAGTTTATGAGAGATAATTAAATTTGGATAATATGTACCTTTATCAACTAGTAAACTTAAATTAGTGCTAAATAAGTTTAGCAGGCTGAGGAGTCTTGGCTTATTATTTCCTGGTATGTGGAAGGTTTTTAGCCAATAGGTGGCGGTGGCACTATTCCCTTTGTATTTCCCCATGAATAAACTTTACTCTTTTTGTTAGAGCTGCAAACGAATAGAGCTAAGATAAATTTTGTCCTATTTGAGATGAGCTTAATTTTTTTATAAAATGAACCGAGCTGACCCGGGTTTAATAATCGAGCCAAAAATTTTGTTCAAGCTCGGCTCATTTATAACCGAGTCGAGCCCGAGTCGAACAAGAGTTTGTTCATGAACAACCTAGATGAGTCGAACTCGAGCCGAATCGAGTTGCCCACTTATAGTTTACATATATTTTTCAACCGACCAACCATAAAGTATAATTTATAGTTTTATAAGTTACATCAAGATCAAATACTAGTTTTATCTTGAAATTATATACGCACACTCACCTACACTTATTTCTTAATATATACTCCCTCCATCCCATTGAGTTCTATACAAATGAAATTGGCACGGAGGTTAAGAAAAAGTGTAATTTAGAATGGAAAAGTAAGAAAAGTAAGTAAAGTGATAAGACCAATTAATATTTAATGTATTAAATGCGTGTAGTGGAAGAAAGTTGCGGGTGTAGTTAATTTTTATATTTTAAAATTTCACTATTTTTGATAAGTTTTCAAATATATAGAATTGATTAAGACATCCAAAAAGGAAGACCTATATAAATGAATGGGACAGAGATAGTATGATTTTATTTTTCGTGACAAGTTTTAATAATATGTTCAATTTTATTTTAAATTATTGAGACATTCGTTACTTTAGAAATCATATACTATTTTTAAACCGTCAATGTCAAAATTTTATTATATTTTGATGTGTTACTTAAATTTGATTTATGAAAATTACAAGTTATTTAATGGTGTTATTCCCTAACAATACAACAAGAATTACAGAAGGGGGTTGAATGTAATTCTGGCTTCTTTTTGAGATTTATGAAAAATGGTTCTAACTCAATTTATATCTAACTGTTTGATTTGCAAAGTGCGGAATTCAGAGTTAAGTTAATCAAACATAAAGTAATAAAAAATCAGGTCTTTAAAACTTTCTGGTGGATTTGAATGTATCCACCAGATATATATATATATATATATTTATATATATCAAGAGAACCATATGAAGCTTGAATAGCTCACAGATGCTTTACAAGTGAACAAACAAACTACATAGAAATTGTACAGAATACAGCTTACAAATGTTTCTCTGCTAAAAATGTGTTTGCTTAGTTGTTTGTTCTACTAGCTACACTTGGTTTATATATCACCAAGTTTACATGGTAATAAGACAGGATAATAAAATAAAACCTATCAAGTCTAACTCCATGCTGCTTCACTATTCTATTCCAGCATCTTTGAATATCTTCAAAATGACATGGAAATGGTAATGATTATTTGTTCTCAAAATACTGCTAAACAGGCTTGTTGTGCATATGTTGTGTACTTGATGATTTCATAGACAAAACACCTAAGTAGATTTTACTTAGTGAAATAATGTAGCACTCGACGGATAAGAATTTTAGTCCCGACGGATAACTCATTATAGTCCCGACGGATGATGACTTATTATCCATCGAGTGAGTAGCTTATGTAATAATGAGTTTGTAGCACATTTCTGCATACACCTTTGTATAGATTTTGTAGTAGCATATAAGTCATGTTAACTTTAACTAGATATGCAGAATAGGTTGATCAATTGTACATAGATGATGTTTTGTAATTCTGCATAAATGAATTGAAGTCAAGTGCCAAAATAGCTACCGACGGATGATTGACAAAGCTATCGACGGATGATCAAATGGCTATCAACGGATGTTTAATATAGCAGTCGACGGATGAACAATATCCATACAAATGAATGAACAATATCTGTGCAGATTGATGAAAATTTTGGCACAGATGTTTCAACAGTCTCAGAAAGAAATGGCAAGTGAGCCAACAAATCATCTAGAAGATGATGCTCACTTGCATGGATTTTTGGCTTCTCCAACAGAGTTAAAGATGGAGAATTTGGTTAAGATGTATGAATCATATCAACATCTAATGAGTGTATGGGAGAATTCGGTGTTTGAGGTGCTTCAATTATGAGAGATTTTGGCTATGACTCCACATTTATTGGAGCCACATCAACCTGACTTTGAGAAGGTGCAGTGACTAGGTCTTTAGCACCAATTTGCACAGTGTGTGATCCCTGTGCATCCCCAAGGGTTTTTGGTTTCTTTTTTCTAGCATAAGTTTGTGGTGAGCTAATATCCCTACCCCTCTTGGCCTGTGCTCCTGGTTGGGAGCTTGTTTCAATGGTAACATCCTTTTGGGAGGATGAAACCAGTAATGAGCTAATATCCTTATTAACATCCACAGTTTGTTGGGAAACTGTGGTGTGGTTAGGTTTGGGTACACTCTTCTCACCAGCCTTATCCTTAGGGATTCTTTGATTTTCACCCTGTCCCTCACCTTTCTTACCCTCCTTCACACTCCCCTCATTAGGTTTGGTGGATTTTACAACTGATTTCTTTTGAAAGAAATCAGAGGGGGCTTTCTTAGCTTTGGATTTAGGAACTTTTGTTGGTTTGGTAGCTTGGGTAGGCAACTGTTAGGTCATTGACACAGTTGTCATAGCTACACTAGAAAACAAAGAAATTTGTGAGGTTGAAAGAATGGAGACAGAAGAAATTACCTCACTTACCTGAAGTCTCTCAATTACTGGAAAGTAGTATAAGGGGACCTCCTTGTGATGATTTGCTCTGTTTCAATCTGCAATGATCCTTCTTTCTTGAACCCAACAATTTAACTTGTTGGTTGGGTTCTCAATCCCAATATCTTCAATAAAATGGTTAGCAAGCATCATAAAGAATCTAACATAATAGAAACTTTTACCTCTCTTATTGATCTCTCCTAACTTAAAGCCTAACTCAAACAAAACCAAATCACTGAAATTAAAGTACTTATCA
Organism: Apium graveolens; assembly: GCF_009905375.1. Taxonomy (NCBI): domain Eukaryota; kingdom Viridiplantae; phylum Streptophyta; class Magnoliopsida; order Apiales; family Apiaceae; genus Apium; species Apium graveolens. The sequence goes on from NC_133651.1 coordinate 44,277,502, forward strand.
GTAACTAGCATGTAAAGCATAGAAATGTTTATAGAGTCAAAGTTACTAATTTTACCAGAAAACACCTTAGTTACTACATCACACAGATAACTACATTCTTTCCTAAGACCCAACCTCCTAATTTCACTTAATTTAGAAGTGATGAGTGCATAGCCCATGGAATTAAGCATATTAACAATGTCAGTGTCTATGTGTGGAGCAGTTATAGTATTATCAGGAATCTTGAAGCATGCTTTAACAATATCACTATTTATGCAATATTGCTTACCTTTCTGGGTGAATGTGATGGTCTTGTCTGTCGAGTTGTACACTGCAGTTGTCCATATTTCTTCAACAACCTCACAGTAAATGGTGGGTGATTCCAGCATGGCATAATTGAGTTTGCAGTTCTTCACACAACCCAACATTTTGTGATAGTCACTAGACTGTTGAATCTCCTTGTTCACCAAAGCTGTGAAGTTGTTTTTCTCATAGATATAACCGGTTTGAGACATGATTTTCACTACAGGTGCCATTGTTAGAGGTTTGGAATTTGCAGAGAGAGAGAGTTTGCTTTTGAGAAGAAAGAAATTAGAGCAATTAAATTTTGAGAATGATAAAAGAAATGAATAAAAGTGAATTTGCTTTTATACTATCTCAAAAATTAACTGTCAAAAATAATAAAGTAAAATAAAGTAACCAATAAAAATTTCCCAAAATAGCCATTTAAAAATAAATAAACTGTAAAAATTCCGTCACTTATCCATCGTGTCATGCTTACAAGCTGTAAGTATTCTCGATGGATAATGTTCAGGGAATTAACGGCTAGGATTGAGACAATTCGACGGATGAGGATAAATTAGTTATCCGTTGAGTTATAAAATATTTCAGAAAAGTAATTGATTTTATTGACAAATTGTATTCCGACGGATGATCAAACTCGATGGATATTGATCATCCGTCGGGATGTAAAATTTAACTTAGCCAAAATTTCATCTAAAACAAAAAAATTAATTAAATTTCTGGCTACATAACTACTTGCAAAAATATCTGAAATAATTCAAGAGAAATTAAGCATACCTAATTCACTTACCAACCTTGAAAAGGTGGATTCATCAATTGGTTTGGTAAATATATCTGCAAGTTGCTTTTCACTTGGAATAAAATGCAGTTCCACAGTACCATTCATCACATATTCCCTTATGAATTGGTACTTGATATCTATGTGCTTTGTTCTTGAATGCTGTACTAGATTTTCAGTGATGGCAATTGTACTTGTGTTATCACAGAAAATAGGAATCCTATCCACTTGTAGACTATAGTCCAACAATTGATTTTTCATCCATAAAATTTATGCACAGCAACTACCAGCAACAATATATTCAGCTTCAGCTGTAGAAGTAGAAATTGAATTTTGCTTTTAACTGAACCAGGACACAATCTTGTTCCCTAGAAATTGACAGGTTCCTGTTGTACTTTTTTCTGTCTATTTTACAACCTGCATAATTTGCATCTGAATAACCAGTTAGATTAAAACCAGAATCTCTAGGGTACCAAATGCCAAGTTTTGGTGTTCCCTTGAGATATCTGAAAATTCTCTTAATAGCTACTAAATGAGATTCTCTAGGATCAGCCTGAAATCTAGCACAAAGATAAGTAGCAAACATTATACCTGGCCTACTAACTGTTAAGTACAGAAGTGATCAACCATTGCCTTATAACTTGAAATATCCACAGACTTTTCAGTATTGTTTAATTCAAGCTTAGTTGCAGTGGCCATGGGAGTTTTTGCAGATGTGCAATCCATTAGATCAAACTTCTTTAAAAGATCATGAATGTATTTAGTTTGACTAATGAATATTCCATTACTAACTTGCTTAACTTATAAGCCAAGAAAATAAGTTAGTTCTCCCATCATGCTCATTTCATACTTACTTTGCATCAATTTGGCAAACTTTTTGCAAAGTTTTTCATCTGTAGAGCCAATTATAATATCATCTACATAAATTTGAACAAGTATACTAGAACCATTAACATTTCTAAAGAATAAAGTTTTATCCACAATACCTCTTGTGAAGTGATTTTCCATGAGGAACTTTGATAAAGTGTCATACCAGGCTCTAGGTGCTTGCTTCAGTCCATAAAGTGCTTTCAAAAGATAGTAGACATGATTTTGGAAATTTGGATCTTTAAAACCAGGAGGCTGACTGGCATAGACTTCCTCCTCCAAATCTCCATTTAGAAAAGCACTCTTGACATCCATTTCATAGACCTTAAAATTGGCATGGGCTGCATAGGCTAAGAAAATTCTGATGGCTTCAAGTTTTGCAACAGGAGCAAAAGTTTCATCAAAATCTATTCCTTCTTGTTGAAAATAGCCCTCAACAACCAATCTAGCTTTGTTCCTGACCACTATGCCATTTCCATCCATCTTGTTTTTGAATACCCATTTGGTGTCAATTGGATTCTTTCCTTTAGGCTTGGGTAACAGCTTCCATTCTTTATTCCTTTTAAATTGGTTTAGCTCCTCCCGCATAGCTAAAATCCAATCAGGATCCAATAAAGCTTCTTCTACCTTCTTTGGTTCTTCCTTAGATAAGAAGCTGCTATATAGACATTCTTCTTGAGTTGCTCTCCTAGTTTCAACTCTAGAAGATACATCAATTATGAGCTCAAAGGGGTGATCTTTTGTCCATTTTCTTTGTTGAGGTAGAATAGCTCTAGATGAAGAGGCCTCATTATTGTCTTGATGTGTAACTGAGTTTTGATTATTAGAAACTCCCCCTAAGTTTATGGACTTTGATTTGATAAAGGGGAACTTTCTGTAAGTGATCTATTCTGACTTTTAGCTTCTTTTGATGACCCGACGGATGGTGCATTTTGAGTTCCGACGGATGAAGCTGATTGTCTCCTGAAGGAGAAAGCAGATTGTCTCCCGACGGATGAAGCATTTTATAACTCGACAGATGTTGAATTCTGTGCTTCATTAGTAGTAGATTTTTCTGCATTATACTTTTCTACTGTTTCTTGATCACTTTCATCACTAATCATCTCCACATTATCAAATTTAAGGCTCTCATGGTAATCTCCATCTTGCAGTCCTTCAATCTTCTTATCATCAAACACAACATGTATTGATTCCATAACAATGTTGGTTCTTAGATTGTAGACTCTATATGCTTTACCAACAACATATCAAACATAAATTCCTTCATCTGCTTTAGCATCAAACTTTCCATTTTGATCAATTTGATTTCTTAAGATATAACATTTACAGCCAAAGACATGAAGAAAATTTAGAGTTGGATTCTTGTTCTTGACCAATTGATAGGGTGTCATACACTTTGCTTGATTAACCAAAGAAATATTCTGAGTATAGCATACAGTATTTACAGCTTCATCCCAGAAGTATGTTGGTAATTTTGACTCTTCAAGCATTGTCCTTGCAGCTTCAATAAGTGATCTGTTCTTTCTTTCCACTACTCCATTTTGTTATGGAGTTCTTGCTGCTAAAAACTCATGCATAATCCCATTCTCTTCACAAAATGCTCTCATAACAAAATTCTTGAACTCAGTTCCATTGTCACTCCTGATTCTTCTAACTTTGAAATCAGGATGATTGTTGACTTGCCTTTTGTGATTGATGATGATTTTACTAGCCTCATCTTTAGACTTTAGGAAATATGTCCAAGAGAACTTTGAGAAATCATCTACAATTACTAGGCAAAATCTTTTCCTTGAGATGGATAACAGATTGACTGGTCCAAACAAATTCATGTGTAGCAATTGCAGAGGTTCTTCAATTGTTGAATCAAGCTTCTTCCTGAATGATGCTTTAATTTGCTTTCCTTTCTGGAAGGCATCACACAGTCCATCCTTAGAAAACTCCACTTGAAGAATTCCTCTAACCAATTCTTTCTTGACAAGCTCATTCATGGTCTTGAAGTTTAGATGGGATAGCTTCTTGTGCCATAACCAACTTTCATCTTGGCTTGCTTTACTGAGAAGAAAAGTAACAGATTCTGCATTTGATGAGTTGAAGTCAGCTAGATACACATTTCCTCTTCTCACACCAGTGAGAACCACTTTGTTGCTTCTTTTGTTAGTCACAACACAGGCTTCTGAATTGAAGGTTACCGAATTTCCCTTATCACAAAGCTGGCTGATACTAAACAGATTATGCTTGAGACCATCCATTACGGCAACCTCCTCAACTATGACATTATCTTTAGAAATCAAGCCATATCCCACAATATAACCTTTGTTGTCATCTCCAAAAGTAATACTTGGTCCAGCTCTTTCCTTGAACTCTGTGAGCAGGGTAGAATCTCTAGTCATGTGTCTTGAAAAACCACTATCCAAGTACCAAAGATTCTTTCTGTTTCTCTGCACACATCAAAACCAAATCAAGTTGATTTTGGTACCCAAGTTTCCTTGGGTCCTGCCTTGTTAGCTTTCTTCTTTTGTTTCTTAGGTTTAATCTCATTTGACTTGGGGATATCAGATTCATCCTTAGTCATCTGAGTTGGACCTTTAAAACCAGTCATTAAAACAGAATTATCATGCATATTTTGATTAACAAGAAAAGGTATGCTGTTTGCAAACATGTTATTCCAGTAAGGCATGCTAAATGGAATTTGAGGCATACTAAATACAACATAATAAGGATTAGGTACAAATGGCATATTAGCAAATTGTGCATTTATATTCTGTGTAGACATAGCATTCATAGGCATAGAAGGCATGGCATTCATATTGGGAAAAGAAGATGGTACAGATATAGGAGTAGACATGGCAAGTTTGCAATTAACAGACAAATGATTAACACTACCACACTTAACACATATTTTGATAGGAGCATACTTGTCAGGTGTGTAGTTGTTATATTTGTTAATCCCTAATTTCCCATTTCTATTGTTTTTCTTTTTAGTTTTTGTTTTAACCTCAATCTTTTCTAATCTGTCATTCAATTGCTTGATAGACAGATGACCAACATTCACTTTCTTCTCCTTCTTCACTTGACTTGATTCTCCTGGAACAAAGTTTTTGGAAACTGATCCATACTTTTCATTTAACCTGGCAAGTTTGTCTTTGCTCACAAGTTTGCTCACAGCCGACGAATGAGGATTTGTGTCACTCGATGGATAATCCTTCTGATTATCCGACGGATGACTCTCATCATCCGTCAAGTCCACATCTGTTAGCAATCTTTCAACCAAATTGGATTCCAGCTTCTCCTTACTCTTTTTCCAGTCTGCATCACAGAAGGACTCAATACCTTGAACTTTGGTGATTTGAGCATGAACATCTCTAGATGATTTCCATGCCTTAATCACCTCATGTTCTCGTTCAAGTTGCTTCTTTAAAATCTCTTCTTATTTCAAAGACTCAGTTAAATACTCCTTAGAAATCTTACATTCTATTTTTAATTTCTCAAATTCAATAAACTGAGACTCTAGCACATTATTCCCCTCATTTAAAAACAGATTATATTCTTAGATTTTAGCATTTTCCTTAGTGAGAGACTTAAGTGTAACACGCAAATGATATAATTCTGTATATATGTCATTAATTGCATCATTACACTCAGCATTAGATAAATGTGCTAGGTTAGTGGCGATTACCTGATTACTTGAAGAACTTGTTTCTGTTTCATCATATTTGGCCATTAGGGCTAGATTCACATAGATGACATCTTCATCCTCATCCAAACCATCTTCTGCCCAGTCATTTTCTTGTGTAATAAAAGCCCTTTCCTTTTGTTTGAGCAACTCAAAATACTTCTGTTTATAATCCACATGCTCAAATTTCTTCTTGCTGGAATCTGACTTTCTACACTCACTGGAAAAATGCCCTACCAAGCCACATTTGAAACATTTGAATTTTGATTTATCCACCATGTTTCTATTTGGCCTAGCTGCTCCAAAGTTCTTCTTTAACTTGAGCTTGGAAAATCTTCTGGAAAGGAATGCAAGATGTTCATCAATATCATCCATATCATCTTGGCTCAAATAATCTTCATTTTCAGCTACCAGCCCCTTGCCCTTGTTTTCACAGACCTTTGTAGTAGACTCAACAGTTTCTACCTTCACCTCCTCCTTTCCCAACTCAGCAACCAGTGCTATGGACCCTCCTTTCTTCTTTTCTTTCTCCATCCTCTCATCTTGCTCTATTTCAAGCTCATAAGTTTTCAGGATGCCATACAGTCTCTCCAAGGTAAACTCCTTGTAATCCTGAGAATTTCTCAGTGAGACTATCATTGGTTTCCATTCCTTTGGAAGAGATCTAAGGAACTTGAGATTGGAGTATTTTGTCTGATAGACTCTTCCATGCAACTTCAGAGCATTTAGTAGATTTTGAAACCTACTAAATATGTCAGTGAAAGTTTCACTGTCTTCATAATGAAAGTGCTCATATTGCTGAATTAGTAGCTGCATCTTATTTTCTCTAAGTTGCTCAGTACCATCACAGATAATTTGGATGGTGTCCCAAACCTCCTTGGCTATCTTTCAATTGATGATGTTGTCAAACATGTCACCATTAACTCCATTGAATAAAATATTCATGGTCTTTTTGTCCTACCTGACTTGTTCAATATCAGGATCTGACCATTCATGCCTAGGCTTGGGGACTGAAGGCTCATTTCCAGTAGCAGCTCTCATTGGAACATGAGGACCTCTCTCTATGCAATCCACATAGGCCTCATCTTGAGAAAGAAGATGTAGGTGCATCTTCACCTTCCAGTGGTGATAATTATCTTTGTCCAGAAATGGAATCTTCACTCCAACATCCTTCTTGTTCATCTTGCTGTTTTGTTGTGATCTTTAAACTCTTTGTTCTTCAAGAGCTTGCTCTGATACCAATTGTTATTCCCTAACAATACAACAAGAATTACAGAAGGGGGGGGGGGGTTTGAATGTAATTCTGGATCTTTATGAGATTTATGAAAAATGATTCTAACTCAGTTTATATCTAACTGTTTGATTTGCAAAGTGCGGAATTCAGAGTTAAGTTAATCAAACATAAAATAATAAAAACACAGGTCTTTAAAACTTTCTGGTGGATTTGAATGTATCCACCATATATATATATATATATATATATATATATATATCAAGAGAACCCTGTGAAGCTTGAATAGCTCACAGTTGCTTTACAAGTTAACAAACAAACTACAGAGAAATTCTACAAAATACAACTTATAAATGTTTCTCTGCTAAAAATTTGTTTGCTTAGTTGTTTATTCTACTAGCTACACTTGGTTTATATATCACCAAGTTTACATTGTAATAAGACAGGATAATAAAACAAAACCTATCAAGTCTAACTCCATGCAGCTTCACTACTCTATTCCAGCATCTTTGAATATCTTCAAAATAGCATGGAAATGGTAATGCTTCTTTATTCTCAAAACACTGCTAAACAGGCTGCCACATTCCTTTTACAAACACTCGACGTATGTGACTGTATTGTCACTGTCAACAGATATTTGAATTTATCATCCGTCGGGTACATGCTTGTTATCTGTCGGGTAGCCTTGTTGATCATCCGTCGGGTAGCTTTGTTGATCATCTGCCGGGTAGCCATTTATCACCTGACTCCATTTCATTTATGCAGAATTACAAGACATCTTATATTTACATTTAATCAACCTATTCTGCACATCTACTAGCAGTTTACATGATTCATTAGCTACTACAGAATTTATACAAAGTTGTTTGCAGAAATGTGCTATAGTACTTATTGTTACATAAGCTACTCACCCGGTGGATACCAATTAGTCATCCGTCGGGACTATATTGAATCATCATTCGGGACTATAATTGATCATCCGTCGGGTGCTACAAAATTCACTAAGTTAAATCTACTAAGGTGTTTTGTTTAGTTTATCATCAAGTACATAACATATTCCTAACAAATGGTGTTTATGAAAATGTGAATAACTGGAGATGAATATATAATGAAAACAATATTTGATAGTTACTTACGAAAAAGTTAAGTGTTAAATTTAGAAAAATAAACTAAAATTCTGAAATAATTAAATTTTTAATAAATGATGAAAATGTAATAATTAAAATATTTTAATAATTAGTTATATTTATTATTTGTACTATATACAAACTTTATCCGAGCCGTGTCGAAGTACCGAGTTCAAGCCGAATTCGAGCCTAGTTCGAGCTAAACGAGCCGAGTCCGAGCCGAACATATTAAAATCTTGGCTCGGCTCGCCTCGTTTATTTATTCGAGCTTATTTTCATGTTGAAGACCGGCTCGTTTAAGAAAACAAGCCACCCCGGGTTCACTAAACTTAAACGAGCCGATCCCGAGTTTTGTTCATGAGGGGCTCTGTTTATTTGAGCCTACTTTTTGGCTCCGGAGCAATATGTAGATCATTAAATTATATATACATTTATTTAAAATTGGTTTAAATTTTAATTAATTCATGAAATAGTTAAAATTGTTTATGGGCCCAAAAATATATAGATCATGCGATTTCATATATATATATATATAAGTAAGTTGATATTTTTGAACTTTTAAGTGTAAGGGTTCATCGACGCAAATCTTGTTCACCATCTTGTTCACCTATAATCTTGCATGGTCTTGTATCAGCAAGTCGGAGACTACTTTTATGGGGCTAAATCAAATTCATTTTCTATTTATCCTATAAAAAAATAACACTCTACTCTATTTTTCGAGATGTAAAATCATCTTCTTTGAAAAAAAACATAAAATATATATTTTAAATCATATTTTTTGAGTCTGAGAAGACGTTTTTCTAATTTGGGAGTAAAAAACATGTTTTCTTTGGCATTATTCCATATGATTTTTGAGTTTGTTGCGTATGAACACTCTAATTACTAAATTTTATATATTTTGAAAATTTTATTTATTGTGTTTGGTAGAGATTTTTTGTATGAGGGGGTCCAATGTTATTAATGAAAAAGATCCAATCATATTTTTCCAACTAACTTATTAATATATGACCTTGGGCATATTTTAAAAAATTAATGTTTTTTTATAGTCACACTAATATCTCTTTAATAAAAATAGAAAATTAGATACAAAAATTTGGTATCAAATGATGTGTCATTGGTGATTTAAAGTTTGAAATATTTTTATTGGTCAAATTTATATTAATGTAGGTGAGTCTACTATTATTAATTGGATTTGTATCCAATCAGATCAAAACACGTTGCATTTGAGATCTATTTTGGGTATAAATTTGGGACCTCCACTATTATTCATATAAATAATCGATATATGCGAGAATCGAACCGAACAACTTGGAGGGAAAAAATAATTGTTTTACTACCTGAATTACTATCAACCCATTCTATCTCATTTATGTGTTTTTACGTTATTTTGACATAACTTTTTGTTAGGAATATATGTGCATTAGTTTGATGATATGTTTAACAAAACACTTAAGTAGAAATTCAGTGTCTGTAGCCTCAACGGATAAGACCACTTTGGCTATCCGTTGATGGTGTAGCTTTACTTAGAAATAAGTCTAGTGTTGTAGCATATATCCTTGTCTTCACTTGTAAACTTGGTAATATATAAACCAAGTAGTAGCTAGTAATTAGATAAGAATTTTTCCAGAGCTGTTTAGAAAAATCTTGAGAGAAAAATTATCTAGTTTGTACTAGGATGCAGCTGTGATCAAATTCTTAGATCACAGAATTTCTGAAATACCATCTCTGGTGGAACAACAAATCCACCAGAAAAGTTTTTAAAGGTTTATTGTGTTCTTTACATTTGTGTTTGAATATATATCTGTCTGTATCAGCTTAAAGCAATTCACACACTTGTTCATCTTGAACACACAGTCTTTATAAACTGCTCAAAACTTGAAAAAGTTTTGAGATTTACATTCAACCCCCCTTCTGTAAATCTCATTGTTAGTTCTCTAGAAATAACAATTGGTATCAGAGCAGACTCTTGACAAACAAAGAGTTTAAAGATCTTGGAATCTAACAAAGATGAGTAAGAAGGATATTGGAGTAAAAATCCCAGTTCTTGACAGAGACAGTTATCACCACTGGAAGGTGAAAATGCACCTTCATCTACTCTCCCAAGATGAAGGTTATGTAAACTGTATTGAGAATGGTCCTCACATTCCCCACAAAGTAGCCACAGTTGCTACGGCCACAATTGCTGTTGGTCAATCCATTCCAAAACCTAGAGCAGAATGGACAATGGAAGACACAGAAGAAGTCCACAAGGATAAGAAGGCTATGAACATTTTGTTTAATGGTCTTGACAAGGATATGTTTGATAATGTGATAAATTGCTCAACTGCCAAAGAGGTTTGGGACACAGTTCCGCTGCTGTGTGAAGGTACAGAACAAGTAAAAGAGAACAAGATGCAGCTTCTCATTCAACAGTATGAGTATTTTCATTTTGAAGAAAATGAATCTTTAAATGACACATTTAACAGATTCCAAAAGCTGTTGAATGGATTGAAGCTGTATGGTAGAGTGTACCAGGTGAAGGATTCAAATCTTAAATTCTTAAGATCCTTGCCAAAGGAATGGAAACCCATGACTGTCTCCTTAAGAAACTCTCAGGATTATAAGGACTTCACTCTTAAAAGATTATATGGAATCTTGAAGACTTATGAACTAGAGTTGGAACAGGATGAGGTATTGGAGAAGGGGAGAAAGAAAGGAAGTTCAGTTGCATTGGTAGCTGAAAATGAGAGGGAATGCAGACAAGAAACTGTGAGATCTACATCAAACTCCAAAGATGGTACAAGATAACAGGAATCAAGCAAAGGAAAAGAGCAAGTTGCTGAGAATGAAGACAACTCCAGTCAAGATGACTCTGATAGTGTTGATGAGCATCTTGCATTTCTGTCCAGGAGATTTGCAAAGATGAAGTTTAAGAAAAACACTAGAGCCACTAAACCTCATAAGAACATGGTGGACAAATCAAAGTTCAAGTGTTTCAATTGTGGTATAAGTGGACACTTTGCAAGTGAGTGCAGAAAGCCAACTTCTGAAAAGAAGAAATTTGACCAAGTAGATTACAAGAAGAAATATTTTGATCTGCTCAAGCAAAAGGAAAGGGCTTTCATTACTCAAGAAAAAGATTGGGCAGCTGATGGAGAGGAAGAGAATGAAGATGTGGAGTATGTCAACTTAGCTCTCATGGCTGATTCTGAGGAAAATGAAGTTAGTTCATCAAGCAATCAGGTAACAACTCAAGTAATCACTACTGATGTAACACAACTTACTAAAGAAGAGTGCAATGATGCTTTTAATGACATGTCTACTGAATTGTATCATTTGCGTGTGTCTCTTAAATCTCTTGCTAAAGAAAATAGTAGGATTAAAGAGAACAATCTGTTTTTAAGTAATAGAAATGCTATGTTAGAAGATAAGTTGATTGACCTAGAGAAAACCAAGCTGCATTGTATATCTGTTGAGAATGAACTAGCTGAATCTATTAAGAAAGTAGAAATACTTTCTAATCAATTAAAGAGAGAGCAAGAGGTGATTAAAGCCTGGAAAATATCTAGGGATGTTAGTGCTCAAATTGCCAAGGTCCAAGGAATTGAATCATTCTGTGAAACTGCCTGGGATAAAAACAAAAAGAAACTGGAATTAATTGATGGGCTGTCAACGGATGTGGAATCAACGGATGATGAAGGTTATCCGTTGAAGGAAGAAAATGAGCATCCGTTGAAGGTTCCTCAATTAAAACAGGCAGATGTTTCTATTAGTGAAAATCTAAAGAAACTCAACAAAAAGTTTGGTTCAACTTCCAAGAACTTTGTTAAAGAAGAAGCAAGCACATCCAAAGATGTTAGTAAGGTGAATATAGGGCACATGACCTTAGAACAGTTAAATAATAGGCTCAAGATGGTTGAGGATAAAAAGGAAACTAAAAGAAAATCTAACAGAAATGGGAAGGTAGGTGTTAACAAACATAACAATTACACACCTGATAGGTATGCTCCTAGAAAAAGCTGTGTGCATTGTAGTAGTGTTAATCATCTATCTGCTAATTGCAAATCTATTAAGAAAACCCCCATAACTGTACCCTCTTCCATGCCTAACATGTCTGCATCATCTCTACATGCTATGCCTACTATGTCTCAACAGAATCCTTATGCACATTTTGCAAACATGCCATATTTTAACAATCCTTATCTTGTTGCATTTAGTATGCCTCAAATGCCATACAATATGCCTATGTGGAATAACATGTATGCACAATCCATGCCTCATCATATTCCAAATGTGCTAAATGATTCTGTGACTAACCCTACACCTCAACCAACTACATCCAAGACCAAGGTTGACTCAAAGTTACCTAAGTCTAGAGATGCAGGAGGAATGAAGTCTAGGAGAAAGGCTAACAAGAATGGACCCAAGGAAACTTGGGTACCAAAATCAAATTGATTGATTTTATGGTGTGCAGGGAAATAGAAGAAATCTATGGTACTTGGACAGTGGTTGTTCAAGACACATGACAGGAGATTTCTCCCTGCTCACAGAGTTTAAAGAAAGAGCTGGCCCTAGCATAACCTTTGGAGATGACAGCAAAGGGTTTACTATGGGATATGGCTTGATTTCAACAAGGAATGTCATCATTGATGAAGTTGCATTAGTTGATGGTCTCAAACATAACTTACTGAGCATCAGTCAACTATGTGATAAAGGGAATACAGTTTCCTTCAATTCTGAAGCCTGTGTTGTCACTAATAAGAAAGACAACAAAGTGGTTCTAACTGGAGTTAGAAAAGGAAATGTGTACTTAGCTGACTTCAACTCTGCAAATGCAGAATCTATTACTTGTCTCTTCAGCAAAGCAAGTTCAGTTGAGAGTTGGCTATGGCACAAGAAGCTATCCCATTTGAATTTCAAGACAATGAATGATCTAGTCAAAAAGGACCTAGTAAGAGGAATTCCTCTTGTTGAATTCTCAAGGGATGGTTTGTGTGATGCTTGTCAGAAAGGCAAACAAAGGAAAGCATCATTCAAAAAGAAGCTTGAAACAACAATTGATGAACCATTACAGCTGCTACATATGGATTTGTTTGGACCAGTCAATGTATTGTCAATTGCAAGAAAAAGATATTGCTTAGTGATTGTAGATGATTTCTCAAAGTTTTCATGGGTCTATTTTCTTGGATCAAAGAATGAAGCAAGTGAAATCATTATCAATCACATCAGGCAAGTCAATAATCATCCTGACCTGAAGGTTAGGAATATCAGGAGTGATAATGGAACTGAGTTCAAGAATTTATCAATGAGGCTGTTCTGTGAAGAAAATGGAATCATGCATGAGTTCTCAGCTCCAAGAACACCTCAGCAAAATGGGGTAGTTGAAAGAAAGAACAGATCTTTAATTGAGGCTGCCAGAACAATGCTTGAAGAATCAAAGTTACCAACATATTTCTGGGCTGAAGCTGTTAATTGTGCCTGTTTCACTCAAAATATCTCTTTGATCAATCAAGCTAAAGGCATGACTCCTTATCAGTTGTTCAAGAGAAGAAAACCAACTCTAAACTTTCTTCATGTCTTTGGATGTAAATGCTTTATACTAAGGAATCAATCTGACCATAAAGGGAAGTTTGATGCAAAGGCTGATGAAGGGATATTTGTTGGTTATTCAGCTGGAAAATCTTATAGGGTCTACAATCTAAGAACCAACATTGTTACGGAATCTGTGCATGTTGTGTTTGATGATAAAAAGATTGATGGACTAACAGATGAGGGACAATATGAGAGACTCAAATTTGACAACATTGAGATATATTGTGATGATAGTGAAGAGGAGACTGATGGAGATAACACTTCAAAAGGGATTCAAAACATGCCCTTGGATAATGCACAAAATACTGCATCCGTTGAAAGTCAGAATTCTGCATCCGTTGATAGAGGCAATGCAGTATCCGTTGAAAGACATGGTGTATCATCCGTTGAAGTACTAAATGAAGCATCCGTTGATCATAGTTTATCAACGGATAATCGATTTACATCATCAGTTGATAGAACTCCAAGTTCCCTGTAAAGGACCAACAACTCAGGGGGAGTTTCAACTAGTCAACACTCTGTCTCACATCATGACAATACTGAGGCCATCTCATCTAGAGCACATCTTCCACTTCAAAGGAAATGGACCAAGAATCATCCCTTTGAACTGATCATTGGTGATGCATCATCTAAAGTGCAAACAAGAAGAGCTACTCAAGATGAATGTCTGTATAGTAGTTTTCTATCTCAGGAGGAACCTAAGAAAGTGGAAGAAGCCTTATTGGATCCAGATTGGATATTAGCTATGCAGGAAGAGCTAAACCAATTTGAGAGAAACCAAGTTTGGAAGCTGGTACCCAAACCAAAGAACAAGAGTCCTATTGACACAAAATGGGTATTCAGAAACAAGATGGATGAAAATGGCATTATCATAAGGAATAAAGCCAGATTGGTTGCTAAAGGCTATTCTCAGCAAGAGGGAATAGATTTTGATGAGACATATGCTCCTGTTGCAAGACTTGAAGCCATCAGAATTTTTCTAGCCTATGCAGCTCATGCCAATTTCAAAGTCTATCAAATGGATGTCAAGAGTGCATTTCTAAATGGGAAATTAGAGGAAGAAGTCTATGTAAGTCAACCTCCAGGATTTGAAGATCCAAATTTTCCAGACTATGTATATTATCTGTTGAAAGCACTCTATGGACTGAAGCAAGCACCTAGAGCCTGGTATGAAACCTTATCAAAATTTCTTTTGGAGAATCACTTCACTAGAGGTACTGTTGATAAAACTCTCTTCTTTAGGAATGTTAATGGCTCTAGTATACTTGTTCAAATTTATGTAGACGACATAATATTTGGTTCTAAAGATGATAAACTTTGTAAAAAGTTTGCTAAGCTAATGCAAAGTAATTATGAAATGAGCCTTATGGGAGAACTAACCTATTTTCTTGGTTTACAAATTAAACAAGTTAGTAATGGAATTTTCATTAGTCAAACTAAATATATTCATGATCTTTTAAAGAAGTTTGACTTAATGGAATGTTCATCTGCAAAAACTCCCATGGCCACTGCCACCAAACTTGAATTAAATAAGACTGAAAGGTCTGTGGACATTACAAGTTATAGAGGCATGGTTGGTTCACTTTTATATTTAACTGCTAGCAGACCAGATATAATGTTTGCTACATGTCTGTGTGCTAGATTTCAAGCTGATCCTAGGGAGTCTCACTTAATAGCTATCAAAAGGATTTTCAGATATCTCAAGGGTACACCAAATTTAGGTATTTGGTATCCTAGAGAATCTGGCTTTGATCTAATTGGTTATTCAGATGCAGACTATGCAGGTTGCAAAATAGACAGGAAAAGTACAACAGGCTCCTGCCAATTCCTGGGAAACAAGCTTGTATCATGGTTTAGCAAAAAGCAAAATTCAGTCTCTACTTCTACAGCTGAGGCTGAATACATTGCTGCTGGAAGTTGCTGCTCTCAAGTGTTATGGATGAGAAATCAACTCCTTGACTATGGACTTCATGTTGATAGAATTCCTATCTTTTGTGACAACACAAGTGCCATAGCCATAACAGAGAATCCTGTACAGCACTCAAGAACCAAGCACATTGATATCAAGTACCACTTCATTAGGGAGCATGTCATGAATGGTACAGTGGAACTACATTTTGTTCCAAGTGAACAACAAATTGCAGACATATTTACCAAGCCACTTGATGAATCAACATTCACAAGATTAGTAAGTGAGCTAGGTATGCTTAATTACTCTTAAAATTCATGTCCTTATTGTAATTTGAATTGAAGCCTGAAATATATTAGTTGCTAGAACAAATTTGACTTTTAACAAAGTTTATACCATCAACGGATGTTTCCTATCCGTTGAAAGTCAAAATTGCTCTATCAACGGATATTCATTATCCGTTGAAAGACAAATACATTTCTGGAATTTTTATCCGTCAACGGATAAAACTGAAGTACCTTTCAACGGATGACAATTTGCCTTATCCGTTGAAATGTCACATCAGTCGATTCAGGTGTTTCACAGCCGTTGATTCTATTTTCTTAACCGTTGATACTCATACATACATCTGTATGTATTGGTTTTAAAGGTAGTTGTTAGAATACTTACAGTTTATTCTTAAACGGCCGAAATTCACTAACATATACTTATTGATTAATCTTTTACTAATTTTTTTTTTTTGAAAGCATATAAGCCCTTCTGATTTTTCATTTTTACTTTACGCTTTCTTAAAATTTCAAGCATTTACCATTTTCTCTCTGCAAAACCTTCAAGTTATTCTCTGCAATTTCTACTCACAACAATGGCACCAGTCGTGAAAATTATGTCTCAATCTGGGTTCATCTATGAGAAGAACAATTTCATAGCTTTGGTAGAAAAGAATGAAGCCCATTCAGACTATCACAAATGATGGACTTCATCAAAAACTGTAAACTTAGCTATGCAATGCTGGAAGCCCCAACGATTTACTGTGAAGTAGTTGAGGAGATTTGGACAACTGCTGAGTTCAACTCCAAAGATATGACTATCTCCTTCACTCTCAAAGGTAAAAATCACTGTATTAACTGTGATGATTTACAAGCATGTTTTAAATTACCTGAGAACAATGCCATGACACCACACACTGATAATGATGTATCCAGCATGTTAGATTCCATAGGTTATTCTCTTAACTCTGCTAGTTTAGGGAGTATTAGAAGAAAAGGCCTTAGGAAAGAATGGAGTTTTCTTGGGGATGCCTTTATAAAGGTTTTCTCTGGGAAAATTAGTAATTTTGATGCCATAACTTCATCTCTTGTTAATATGCTCTATATGCTTGTTTCTGATAGGTATTTTAACCTTAGCAACTATGTGATGCTAGAATTGGGTACTAGATTAGGTAACAAAGCTAATAGACCTAATAACATCTATTATGCTAGATTCTTTATGTTATTGGCTAACCATGTTGCTGAAGGTTTGGTCATAATCAATGAGAATAATAAACTCAAGTGCTGGGCACAAGAGAAAAGAGTTCTTGCAGATTTATTGAGAATGGATCTCAACAGCAGTGTGCCATTGGTATATTTACCAATCATGAATGCACCTCAGGTAGGTGAGGTAATTGCTTCTACAACTCCTACTTCTTCCAACCCCTCTATTTCTTTATCTTCTAGTGTGGCCATGAAATCTGTGACAATGCCCCAACAGACTTCTACCAAGGTCACCAAAACTAAACTTTCAAAATTAAAGACAAAGAAAACCACCTCTGTTGTTTCTCAAAAGACAACAGTTGTAACACCAACCATTAACCCTGAGGGGAGTGAACAGGGTGTGAGTGGTGAGGGGAGGGGTGAACATCAAAGAAATCCCCAGGATAAGGAAGGAGAGTTAAGTGCTTCCCAAGCTAGCCAAGCCACAGTTTCTCAAAAAGCTGTGGTGGTTGAAAAGGTATCTAGCACATCCCTAGTTGCATCCTCCCAAAAGGATGTTACTATTGAAAATAGTTCCCAACCAGGAACACAGAACAAACGAGGGAGGGACACTGAAGCCAAACACTCACCAACAAAAGCTTTTATTAGAAGAAAGAAGGCTAGAACCCAATCTTCTACACAGGGTGCACACACTGCACAGATACATCCATCTGTATCTATGCCTTCTCAAACTCAGTTTGATGTGGCTCCAATAAATGTGGAGTCACAGCCCCATTCTCTCACAATAATCACACATCAATCACCAAACACTTCATCACCATCTCTGGATGTGGATATGTTATTCCCATCAATTCCTGATTCTCCCTCTTTACAACTTAGGGAGAAGCCCCACTCAAATACAGGTGATCATCATCTCTTAGATGATTTATTGGATCACCCGCAAATTCTTTCAGATATAATTGAAGGATCTGTGTCACCACATCTCAAATCAATCTACACAGATTCAACAGTTATATCACTTTCAATTTCAACTTCTTTTCCTTCTTCAACGGATATCACTCATCCGTTGACAAGTGGTTGCTCTTCAACGGATAAGCTTAACAGCAGTTATCCGTTGATAACATCAGTTTCACCTTCAACGGATATTCCACATCCGTTGATAGTCTCTCCACACATAACTGAATCAATTCCAAGTGTAGAAGACATGAATACTGTGCAATCACTCTTAGGATTGAGGGAAGGGAGTGAAAATTTGAGTGAGAGGCTGGGTTACTCCCAGGCAAAAGGAGAGATTGAGAGCTCAAAAATGCATGCTATTTCTTCCAGCATGGCAAAAGTAAGTGAGAGGAGTACCACCTTAGTAGGTGAAGGTGAGGGAGTGAGTTGTGTGAGCCAGGGGGAGCCCCTGATGCAAGAAAATAGAGAAAAAGAGAGAAAGGCAGGTACAGTAGATATAAGGGTGGAACCAGCCATTGCTAGTGAGTCAATGATTGTGGATGATGCTGAAAAGGAAAGACAATTTCAGCAACATTACAAAGCTGTAATTGATAACATTTCCTTGGATGCTGACACTTTTACTCATCCTGTGTCAGCCTATCAAATGTTGGCTGCTCAGGGCAATGAGGAGGCAGAAAAGACACTACATCTAGTACACACAACAGAATCTCTTCAAAGGGATAAAGCTGCTATTAACAAGATGCCTCCTACAGCTGGTGAGCCATCTGAGGAATTTGGAGTAAATTCTGATGATGATGACTCTGTTTCTTTTGATGGAAGCATGAACTTAGGGGGAGATGAAGGCCCTAGTTCAATTCCAAATCTACCTGAATGGGCTTTGACAAAGGAGTATAGATCAGGGGAATTCAATGTCTCCTTAGTCAAACAAATCAACACTATTCAACAGGCCATTCAGAACACTTCACATGCAAGTATCAAGGCTATCCTTCAAGCTCACCTGGACTCACTGCATCTCATGAAGTTGCAGCAAGTAAAGCAGAATCTGAGTATGGATGATCTCAGGAAGGATATTGCTGACTTGAAATCCTACAGTTCTGAAAAATTGGATTCAGTCATGCCCTATGGTACATTGCAGGACTTGGTTTTGAGATTGAAAAAGGAATCAGTTACTGAGAAAAGGCTGGCCAAGTTGGAAGACAGAGTTCAAGTTATTGAAGATTCTGTGGCCACCATTCTTCACAACCAACAATCTCAAACCAGTCTCCTAATGCAGCTGGCAAAAGCACAAGGCTTGACCCCTCTCCTTGATGATAACAAAAAGGGGGAGAGTAAAAGGGAAGGGGAAGGAGAGCCATCTACAAAAATCAAAATATCTAAAGTGCTAGTTCCTGCCATCACTACTTCTCCAATCATTCAAATCAAAGGAAAGCCTGATGGAATTGATTTGATTCAGCTAGCAGCAGCTGAAATTCAAGTGAAAGAGCAAAGGAGGAGAATTGATGAAAGGTTGCAACTGTTGTTTGGCTCTACACAAGATAAATCAACATCTATGAAATATAGCATAAAGATTGAACCAATCAACATGGAGCTCAAGCTAGTAGGGAGACATAAGGATGGAGAAGCTTCTTCCAAAGAACTACAAGCTATAATTCTCAAGCCCAATAAAAGATCCAATAAGGACTCTACAAAGAATCCTTTAAAAGAAGTGGACTTTCCTCCTCCAAAAGCTGATGAGAACAAGCTTTTAGGTAGGAGTATTGCTTATCTCAAAGAGACCATGGATGAGGCTGTAAGGAGAAATAGGGCTATTATCTCTAGAGAGGGAAATAGCATATGTGTGATGCAAGGACATCCCAAATTCTCAATAGCCAAGAAGGAAGAAGTCAAGCAACTAAAGGCTGACAAAAGAGTACAAGCAAAGCTTGAACAACAGCTAAAGTCAAGTCAAGTTGAAGAAGAGAAAGGAATTGAAGTCAGGGGTGAAGACAAGATTGCAAACCTAGATGAGGTTTTTGGGAGTATATTTGGTGAGAGTATGGAAGAAAGAGAGGAATGGCAGAAGGGAAACAGAAGAAAGGCCAAGGCACATAGAAGGAGTGAAGATAATACTGAAGTAACCAAATCTATATCTAAACCACTACCTTCCATACCTGAACCTCTTGTTGCTAATCCCACTATAAACATCCATGGTGAACCAATCATTCCAAAAGAGGAACCTATTGATTGGGACACCATCAAATTGCCTACCTTTCTAACCACTCTTCCACTACCAAAGAAACAGAAAAGAAAACCCAAATCTACACCTCCCATAACCTCTAAGAAATTCACTCAAAAACAAAAGCCTAAGCCTAAGCCATCCATTTCTAAAGATGATTATGTTCACATTTGTGACATAAAAGAAATTTCAGACATTGAACTCTATCTGGATGAGCTGGAGGATGTAAGAGGAATAGCTGCTTACAGACAGCTACCAGAGAGATTAGTGTTCAGATACAAAGGAGCTGGGGAAAGAACATGGCCTCTCCACAGGATTCTGAATGAAGGCTACTCTACCTTGATTAGAGTCTTTTCAGCTATACAAAAGGATTCTGGCTTTACCAGAACTGCCAAGACTGAAATTCTCAACAAGATTGCCAATATAAGGAAAACTTGGAGGGAGCCCAATGCTTTACCCAGGACTTTACTCATTCAAGAAAGGGGAATTACAATTCACAAATCACCTCATTGGTTGATGGAATTTAGAGATGATAAAGGAGTCAGAAGATTTTTCAGACTTGAAGACCAACTCAAGATTGCCAGCAATGAAACTCTCAAGGAAATGCAATCTAAGTTGGATATCAGTGTTGAAGATGAAGCTGAATTCTTCAGACAACTCCAACTCCAAATTGAGGAAAATGACAAAGGGCTAGGAAAGAAAACCAGGGAACAAAGAAGAAAAAGATGATTTGCTCAGGCTAAAGGAGTATCCCTGGAAATACTGTAAATCTTCAATTTCCTCCTAGTACATACATTTTTGCAGCATTTTCAAATTTCTACTTAGTTTCAATTCATATATCTGTTAAGTGTTTTGTTATCATCAAGTTAACCCTGAATTTATGCCTACAATTCTTATAGACATAAATAGTGGGAGATTGTTAGGAATATATGTGCATTAGTTTGATGATATGTTTAACAAAACACTTAAGTAGAAATTCAGTGTCTGTAGCCTCAACGGATAAGACCACTTTGGCTATCCGTTGATGGTGTAGCTTTACTTAGAAATAAGTCTAGTGTTGTAGCATATTTCAGTCTCTGTATTTAAGATATAATTCTTAGAAGTTGAGAGAAACTATGAGTCATGTTGACTACTAGAAGATATGCAGATAGGAAGGCCAATTGTAGATATTTCATGCCTTGTAATTTTGTATAAATGAAGTGGTATCAACGGATGACCTAAAGACCTTCAACGGATGAGAAGCTAAGCTTCAACGGATGTCTCTAAAGCTTCAACGGATAACATCCTTCAACGGATGAGTGCATCAATGGATGAAAGCTTCAACGGATGTTCTGTTGATTAACCGTTGATAAGTGGTAGTTGTACCTACAAACAGAGGCACGTGGGTGAACAGAGATAACTGAAATGTGGCAGCCTAATTTCAGGAACATCAGAAAAAGCAGCCGTTCTACTCTAGTATAAAGAGACATTAAGTCAACAAAGTACTGGAGTGAACTGGAGAAGAAACAAGTGGAGATCTTACTTTATTATTTTATATATCCTTGTCTTCACTTGTAAACTTGGTAATATATAAACCAAGTAGTAGCTAGTAATTAGATAAGAATTTTTCCAGAGCTGTTTAGAAAAATCTTGAGAGAAAAATTATCTAGTTTGTACTAGGATGCAGCTGTGATCAAATTCTTAGATCACAGAATTTCTGAAATACCATCTCTAGTGGAACAACAAATCCACCAGAAAAGTTTTTAAAGGTTTATTGTGTTCTTTACATTTGTGTTTGAATATATATCTGTCTGTATCAGCTTAAAGCAATTCACACACTTGTTCATATTGAACACACAGTCTTTATAAACTGCTCAAAACTTGAAAAAGTTTTGAGATTTACATTTAACCCCCCTTCTGTAAATCTCATTGTTAGTTCTCTAGAAATAACACTTTTTAAATATTATTTTTTAAAAATATCAAAAACTTTTATTCAGAATTTTTTTATAAAATATTATGAAATAAATATATTTATATATTTTAATATACGTGCCAAAAATAAGATCAGCATTAAAGGGAGAGTAAACCGCACTTTATGTACTTACACTTGGACTATCAAACCACTTGGGATACTCACATTCGAAAATCACCACTTGAAATACTGAAATCCTATGATACTTACAAGTTACCCCTTTCCGTCAATTCTATGTGAATCTGTTAGTTGGAGCTGGGTTATTTCAGTTATTTCATTGATTGGGCTCTGTTACGGGGTTAAAATATGTAACGCCCTTAAATTCGGGGTCAAGAATCTTGGTCGTCACGCAATCCTTCAATCATATGTAACCTGTATTAACTCAATAATCCAATAACTCTATATCACAGACCCCCAATCTCATACATACATACACACACACAAGTAATATCCTTAGAAATGGCGTACACAATATAATCTTCTTTTATTACAACTCAAATGTACTTTACAGGATCTTAAACAATTATTCGTAACCTCTACATGAAGTTATAATAATTACTACTAACATCTTATACCTATCTGAACACTCTGATCCACCTGAGACAAAGCTGTAAGGGATTCTTCCCACGATTTCAAGTGACTAAGTCCCACGCCGGCATACAGGTAATCTGTTGTGTTGTGACATTTAAAAGAAAGGAAGAGTGAGCAATAATGCTCAGCCATAATAATCAACATTATGAAAAGGCTGTTAAAGAAATTATATTAATCCATATAAGGATATGTATTTATTCAAAGTAGTTTTCTTGGTGATATACACCCCTTTTCAAAGCAATTCTTTTATTGACTTAATAGTCCGCAAATACCTTAATGGTAAACCCAACACCTAGGCTTGGGTTACGGTATTGCATCTCAATTCCAATTGAAAGAATAAGACATTCACCAGAACCACCCCATACGATGATCAGTCATAATGCGTAAATCTGTAACCTTTTCTACTAGTAGAAGGACGACACCTTCGTATCCCGGTTATCACCCTTACCGCATTTGGGCTATGTGTCCCATTTCGGGTATGCACACACTTCACAGGTTCCTGAGTATATATAGTACCTTCGCCTGCAGTACCTTTTCATAGGTTCCTGAGTACATAGAGTACATTCCCCTTTGGTACTTTCGGTAGTCTCCCTAGTACTCATAGTACTAGGGTCTACCCCTCCTTGTCCTTGGAAGATTCCTAACATATCTCGAGAACTCGAACCACATCGAAGTTCTCCAAGCGTTTTTCTTGTTGATCTGCACAACTCATCTTGTTTATATATATATATATATGTAGTTACGAGAATTTTCGGAGGAAGCACTAAGATAATGTGAGTTGACCGTTGTCAACAAATAAGTATTTAAAGGGAAGTTTCTTTCGAAACTATAGTCAAATTATTTAAAGTATGTCGAGATAATATTCTTCGATGTTCTTAAAGTATTAATATGATTTTCTGAAACTCAAAATATTTTAGAATAGGTTTTATGATTTTTAAATGATATTAAATCATTTAATAAATATTGTAATAATTAATAATGATTATTAAATAATTAATCCTCGAATAATTATATTTTAAAAGTATAATTAAAATTATATTCCTCAACTAATTTATGTTTAGATAATTAAATTAATCTTTAATAATATAAAATATTTGATTTTAAAATAAATAAACGTTGGAGAATACTTCTTCCTTTTTAAATGAATATCTGAAATAATATTCATTGCTCGGGTAATTAAATAGAGTTGAGGGAATACGATCTTTAGAAATCATTTTTAAATAAAATTTGAGGTATTTAATAAATCCTAAGAGGACATCGAGTCCCTTGGAAAAAAATAGTTACAGACTTTTAATCGTCCAAAACGTCTCCGGGATGATCCCCGGGTTTATACTTTATAAAATCTGAGTGAGCCTCGGTCTTACAATTGTACATCATGCTCTACTATACCGTTAATATTCTTAAGTAAAACACCTCCGGAATACTTCCGGTTTTCATCAAATTATACTGATCGATCCTCGGTCTAAAATATACACTTCATATACATACAACGCTACTCTCTAGCGTTATCGATTGAAATTCGGTAATATTCATATACCAAAATTATTAACTTATCGTATGATATTATATATCACAATTCTTAAAATATCGTAATACAACATTATGTATATATAGCATTTATTTGAAAACAAACACAACATAACAGTTTTAAAAGGGTAGGGTTTGAAAACTTGCCTGGAGTCCAAGATACGTTTTTTGACTTCCTCTCGTTCCGGGTTATTTATTTAACAAATATCATAATCTTAATCAATATTCCTAATTCCATCACCGACTTATATTTCTAATAAGTACAATACTTCGTAATTTTCAATATTTGACTGACTCGAAATAAGTATCAATCCTTGGTCGAAACAGACGGTCAAAGTGGTCTTCTAGAGTTGACTTTTACGAATGTTACTATTAAGCGACTCGCACTCTAGCATTTTTAATAAATCAAAAAATTAATATTTTAATACGAAACCACTTTGAAGACCTTCTTGAGTATTTTTAATATTTATCATAAAAGTTTCATTTTGAAATTATTAATATAAATAGGTGAAAAGCATTTTAAAATTTCGGTCAACTACGGAGTTTTATTATTCATACCGTTTTCACTAAAACGTTGATTTCTCTCAAACCGTTAACTCAATTGACACACCATTTTCGCGTGCGCGATATAAAAAACGTTTAGAACACATTTTATAAAATGATTTTATATTAAAATGGGTGAAAATCCCGAAGTGGCAGTTTAATGGCAGTAGGTGTTCTTGGTGATCACTCCTTATGCGACCTCGACTCCGACATATTTATAAAATTGAATAATTAACATCTTTATTTGAAATTTTAAATATGGCTTCCTCATTGTATAATTAATATACATACAAAGTTTAATGATTTTAAACAATGTTTAAAGGCCTCAATTATACCCTCAAAGTCAGAACTAGGTAGTAGTTTTGGTTTTCTCGACTACGTTCACTAAAACGAACTTTTCTCCTAATCCGTAAATCATCTCGGCACGATCTTTATATGGTTACAAAATAGAAAACAATAAATTTACATCCATGTAAATTGGTGTATAAAAATATTAAAGTTACTGTTTGTATTTATTGCTTAAAACAATCCTAAATATAAACGGATATTACGACGGCTATACGCGTAACGATTCCCAGTTTTAACTATGTTAATTTCACTGGAAACAACTCAAACACCCATTCCTTCATATTTTTTGAAATATCATTCCCTAAAATATATAAAATCATCACCAACATCAATCCATAACAATCAACCATCAAAACCTAACTTTTTAGAATCCAAACTCAATGAATCAACATTTACTTAAACATAACTCAAACTCAATCTTATAACTCAAGTAAATCAAAGGGTGGATGATGTTTATACATTCCTTAAAGATTTTTAATACTTATTGAGTCCTAAGATCCTTGATGAAGCTTTGGTATAGCTTTAGGAGCCTTAAACTCTCATGAAAAATCAAGAAAACAAGTTAGTGATTTTCGGAGTTACTATTCACCCTCAACTTCAAACATTTTTCTAAACTTGAAAACTTTATGAATCGGATTCAAATTTGGTACTTGAATTACCCATGATATGAAGGAGGTTTAATAAAAATTTGGTAATTTTTTGAATGAGTAGAATGCGAGTTTTGAATTTTTCTTTCCTCCTTGTTCTTAAAAATCAGCATTGTATTCTTGAAGAGAGAGAGAGAGAGAGAGAGAGAGAGTTGCTTGTCTTGGATTCCTTTGAAAGTATTGGATGATATTTATGATATGTATTGTGTATGTATAAGATGTGTTCAATAATATGATTCGAATTCAAGCCTATGTGTTAGCTTGCACACCACACTTGACTAGGCATTTAAATTATAAAACATGAATTCTTTATTTAAGGAATGTTTACTTTCATTTAATTCTTAATTTAATTAGCTAGCTAGTATAATTTATTTCTAATTAATCTACATTGGATTTGCATGGCCTTGGTTCATTTATTTATTCGCTTACGTATTCGCTTAGTCGCTTATTCGTTTTCGTGGTAAATCTTTCTCAGCTATTCATGGGGTAAATCCTTTCTTATGAATCCTTTATGCTTTGAAACATTGTACTTGGATTTTAATTTTTAGAATTCTAAATTCTTAATCGTAATGTGATTCTCGTATTCCTCGATAGTTCGTAAGATAAGGTCATTTTACAAAGTTCATTTTCTCCGAAAACGAATGGCTTTTACATACACTTATTTGGTACCTATAATCATAATATCAACTCTGAATCTTAAATTAAAAACTCGTATATGATGTGGTCGTAAAGTTTTTATTAAACCGCAAGGTTACTATACATAAAGGTCTTTTACCGATGTTAAAAATTCCGGTTTTTATAGTCTTCCCCCTTAAAATGATTCCATCCCGGAATCAGTTTGGAAACAGGCGGGGATACGCTTCTCACATGACAAACTGGAGTTCTCATGTTGACTTCACAGTATTTGATCTCTTCATAAAATTTCCACTCGTCTGTCAAATATATTTCAGAGTACTCGATCTTGTAGACCTATGATCTCTACACGTTACTCCACACACGCTAAGTCTAGCTGCAAGTTTATTAGCTCATTTTCAATCATATGTCTGGCATTGACGGTTAAACTTCCTAACGCCGATTCGTGGTACTTGTTATAAACTTGGCGACTGTTCGAAGATGGTGCTAATTTATAAGCAAATTTTCTTAGTCCTTTAAAGATTTCAACTGGTCCAATAATCGTTGTTCTTAACCTTGCCATCCTCTCAAATCTCATCACTCCCTCCTAGGAAAACACTTTCAACAATACTTGGTATGTTACTTCGTACTCTCTGTCCTTATAGTTCTGGTTCGAATATCTATTGTTCATTCCGGGCTACCAATATTCAGGTTCTGATAAATTCTAGGAATTTCTTTGGTTTGTTGACTCAACAATGGTCCAAGTATCCTACGCTTACCAACTTCTTCCCAACCTAAGGGAGAATGATTCTTTCTTTCGTACAAAGCTTTATAGCCATTCCAATGCCCGCATGATAACTCATTGTTGTCGGGGATTTAATTAACGTCGCTGGTCATTTTATCTTCCTTAAAAATCTAAAATGTGGACCATTAGCGCATCTTCTAGTGTTTGGAATGGTCCTTCAACTTATTCGTTGCCGTCCATCACTCTTACTAGTGCTAGAGTTTCTTTTCTTAATGTTTTCTCATTTCGGTGCATTATCTCTGTCAATTACTTTATGTAAGAAGTTCTTGTTGCATTTTTACACGCTCTTCTCCTGTTACACGCTTAACTCCATATTTAACATTTCTTCCTGTAGTAATGTAAAGCACATCGTGGTCCTGTTGCCATCTTGAAGGAAGGACCATTTCATACGCAATTGATTGATACGTTTTAGAATCGTGGAACGCTCAGCTTCCGCTATCGGTCAGACTTCCTTAATTATTTCCCGTATAATATTTATAGTACTATGACGTATTTGTTATTCTCGCTAGCGCTTTAGACGTATTCGCGTTTATTGGGAACTGCTACCAGTGGCCTTTAAAGGGCGTGTACGATCTTCTTTGCCTTCTGTCAGCTATAATAATGACATCCTTCATTCTTCCACGTTGTCCTTTATAAGGGATATCGACGGCTATTTTTCGTATACTCGCGTGGTAAGTATAGCTACACGAATTTTCTGTCAACGATAGGAAATTCTCCTAACCGTTCCAAATAAAAGGCAAGCCGCTAGACATATCTTCAATGGTCTAGATAGTTCTCTCGCCTTTCTTGTCAATTTGAGAACTCTAAGTCGTGCCTCTGTTCGTTCTTTTTCAAAAAATATTTTTGGGAAAAAAATACATTTGTGAAACTAAATCTTGGGTTCTTTCCTGGCATAATTGCCACGGGGTCTCTCTCTGTCATCAGTTATTTTTTTAGTGTTTGTAACAATTTCGTCGAGTGGAAATCTATTGTTTGCATAATAAAATAAGCAGTTTTATTTAACCTATAACTCATAATCCCCAAATAGCATGATGGATAATTTAGTTCTTGATAATCCTCCTTCACAATTTTATTATAATAAACTCTTACTCCCATCCAGGTCGTTTACAAGTCGCAATCATCGAAATTTTAATCCTCGATCACCGTCCCGTTTTTATTTTCAACCATATCGAGTACTTACTTTCCTAGTCAATGACATCCCTTTCATATTTGGTCATGACTAATATCCACTTACATTTTTAGGCATCTTTAAGTGTTTATTTTACATAATAAAGGGGTCTCTTCACATTATCTCAACTTCAAAATTCATTCATGCAATCCTTCTCATCAGTTGTTCTGAAATTTGTCATCCTCAATATATCTTTTCCTACTTAAAGTTCCGGACACCGTATTGGCCTTTCCTTGATGATAATAGATCTCTCAATCATACACCTTGATCAATTTGACTAAAACTTCTACCTCGTGTCTAGTGTAGGTATACACTAAAAAATTAAAATAAAAATTCCAAATTTCCTCATAATTTAAACTATTTGTCCCTTTCAGTGCGAACCTTATCGCGCTTATTCTAGATCATTATTAGGACACCTTATGTCATGGTCCTTAAGCTACGTAGACGTATCATTACACTTCACACAAAGTCCTATTTTTATCGTTGAGTATTGCCAACACGGGGTTGTTACTAATCTTACCTTCACTTTTTGAAAAATTTATTCCACGAATTCATATATGTTTGGTCTTTCCCGAATTCATTAGTACCTATCCCGATAATGTTTCATAGAAGCGTACCTCACTAAAATAATCACGTTGGTATCTCTATTATCATTCTTCTATAACCATGTTAAAGATCCTTATGATAATAACTAAAATGGTATTCCCTTTTTAAAACAATTTACTCATCATGATGTTCCGATTGCACCATCATAGCTTTGAGTTTTCAGTCTCATATTACAACAATCGGTTCTCAACTATAACCCTCTTTGTTCGGAAGGAATTCAGCCTTGGAAGAATGATTTTTATGATATCGATGTAATTTAAACAATCTTTACAAGATTTCAAAATCTAATATCTGAAGAAATAATGAGCTCTGAATAAAAGAGTCGCAACACTCAAAATATTTATAACTTGGAAGAAAGAATACAACAAGGATTATCATTCCATGTCCTTAGAATTTTATATTATGATATTATAGAGAATATCCCTTGATAGCAATGATTGCTGAATAATAATATCATACGAATGATACTTGTAAGATTTCCCCATTGAAAGAATACTTTTCTTTTCGAATAATGAAATAAATTTTGAATAACATCCTCAACCAAAGATTAACCATTGAGGTTTCAAAATGATGTTTTATCCAATGATTAACAAATAAGGAAGTATATAGTTCTGTAATCACTTTATGATTTTAATGGATATTCGTTATATAAATGAAAGAATAGAACATTTCATGAACAAAATATTTCATAAAACTAGATATGAATCCACGTTCGAGTGGGCGACCTAGTTAGGTCTCAATTAAATCATTATTTGAAAATTTAATCAATAATTAATTTTGCATATATAAAGCATTGTGTAATAATAAAGATTTGATTGGAAGTGGAACTAGCAAATAATAACTAGTCCATATCAAACAATATTATCAACCGGCTAAGAAAATGGCCAACTCAATTGGTTTGGCACATAACAACTAGCTAGAACGATTAGCTAGGTTTCCATCATAATAATTATATTTTTGACTAGTTAGCACAATTAACTAGTCATTTATGAGAACATACGCAACTAACCATATTTCAATTTGTTCGAAAAAAAGAAGAAAATCTCAACATCATAACCACTAAAGAATTTGTGGCTACCTAGATGACGATTTCAAAATAAAGAGTTTTCAAATTTGGGCCGAGAAAGGAAATTATAACTCTGAATCGAGTGGTCTTGGTCATCGGAATAATCGATAGCCCCTCATCAAATATTTCTTGCCAATAAAATGGTACACTCAGAGGTGCCCTCGTTCACATACTTTATCAGATTCTCAAATCAAATTGAGTTCGGAATACCAATATCAAATTGATACCCTTACTATGATTTTAAAGTTCAATATACAATCTCATCCCGAATAGAAGAAAAGGATTCCCGAGGAGTCTATGGATATTAGATGGTCAATTCCCCTAAATAAATAATAAATACCGCTCAAGTGAAGAGTGTAAGTATGAGGGAAATCAAAATTTAATATTCTCAAAAGAATATTCGGCGATAACTCAAGAAGTTAATTAAAGAAATTCCTTGGATAATTTAAAAGAATGTATAACAGGTCTGAGCCTGAACAAGATAATCATAAACTTTAAATAGAAGTTCATAACTCAAATAAAGAACTGAACAAGTCCTGATGTGGAGAAAGACTATTTAATTTATTGGTCATATCAAAAGTTCAAAGTAGAGAACTAAAAGGATTGCCTGATATGACTTATCAAGGCAATGTGAATGATAAACAATTTGGAGGGAGTAGTGCGACGATGCGTAGATGCCAAAATAATTCACTGATTATCCTAACCCTCGTCATTATCCGTCCGAGGATGATCCCATCTCTTCGTTTTCGTAATTTCATATTTCAACTAGTGTGTCTCCCTTAACATCATTTTAAAGTTGCTTACTAACTTGACTTTTACAAGTATATCTGTCATTCCGGTGTTTTACCTCGAAGTCCTTACTCAGAATTATTCCAAAAGCATCTGTTAAGGTGATATCGACCTGCTACACGCATCCATTACTAATTACAAGTGGCCAGTTCCCCATGGGAACATATCAAAGAGATCTCTCAGGGATCTCAATGCAGTCCATAAGTTCGGTGGCATGTGTGTATAATTGAACATAAGTTACTTAATATATTAGAGGTCTACGAGTATATATACGTAGTCTTTGACATCATTTCTACCAAATAATTCCTCTCTAGACTCACTGGTCTATCCTTTTAGAAGGTTCTAAGATTGAATCATCGCTCATTGTAATATTACGCCATTTAATTGTAGACATGCCATCAATTTTCGACGCTCTTCATCTCTGAGTTGAACCATTATAACCTTATATGTTAGGCTCACTAATAATAATATGTAGTGTACACGTCTTACGATAACATTCGTATATTACGTTCAAATCTTCCTTAATGGAAATAAAATCCTCAAGGGTATATTGGACACTATCTCTGCATTCATATCCTCATTGGTAAAATAATACCTTCAACTAGTTTGGGTAGTAACCTCAACTGTATATTAATAATTAGACTTCATGGTTCTCACATATGATGCCCCTTCATGGGTAACCTATAAAGAACTGTGAGTAACAAAGCTCGTGTTATCCAAATGAACATATGGTGTTGATAATACCATATTTACCCCAAATGACCTAGAGACACAGGTCCGAGTTCTATATCCACACCCTTGCCAAATCATATATGATTCTAATTTTTCTTCTCATCATGCTGATAATCTCCAATAGTTCTATTAGTCATACTCTAATACCTCAAATATACACATATCCTAACCCACACATTGGGGCTACATCCGGTAGTCCAATGATGAACTCTATATGAGCTCTTACACAATCTCGCATCTAGAAAAACTCTTAACACTCACGTCTCTAAGTAATATTACTTAATGCTCTGATACTATTTCTATAACTCCCTTAAATCCGGGGTCAGGAATCTGGGTCGTCACGTAATCCTTCATTCATGTGTAACCTGTATTAACTTAATAATCCAATAACTCTATATCATACACCCCCAATCTAACACAAACACACACACACACACACACATAAGTTATATCCTTAGAAACGATGTACACAATGTAATCTTCATTTATTACAACTCAAATGTACCTTACAGGATCTTAAACAATTATTTGTAAGTCCCACGCCGGCAAGTAAGGGATTCTCCCCTGATACAAAGTTGTAAGGGATTCTCCCCACGATTTCAAGTGACTAAGTCCCACGCCGGCATACTGGTAATCTGTTGTGTTGTGACATTTAAAAGAAAGGAAGAGTGAGCAATAATACTCAGCCATAATAATCAACATTATGAAAAGACTGTTAAAAAATTATATTAATCCATATAAGGATATGTATTTATTCAAAGTAGTTTTCTTGGTGATACACACCTCTTTTCAAAACAATTCTTTGATTGACTTATTAGTATGCAAATACATTAATGGCAAACCCAACGCCTAGGCTTGAGTTACGGTATTGCATCTCAATTCCAATTGGAAGAATAGGACATTCATCGGAGCCACCGCATACGATGATCAGCCATAATGCGGAAATCTGTAACCTTTTATACTAGTAGAATGGCAACACCTTTGTATCCCGGTTATCACCCTTTTCGCATTCGGGCTATGTATCCCATTTCGGGTATGCACACACTTCACAGGTTCCTGAGTACACAAAGTACCTTCGCCTGCGGTACCTTTTCATAGGTTCCTGAGTATGAGTACCTTTGCCTATGGTACTTTTGGTAGTCTTCCTAGTACTCATAGTACTAGGGTGTACCCCTCCTTGTCCTTGGAAGATTCCTAACATATCCCGAGAACTCAAACCACATCGAAGTTCTCCAAGCGTTTTTCTTGTTGATAGGCACAACTCTTCTTGTTTATATATATATATGTGTACTTCCGAGAATTTTCGGAGGAAGCACTAAGATAATGTGAGTTGACCGGTTTCAACAAATAATTATTTAAATGGGAGTTCCTTTTGAAACTATAGTCAAATTATTTAAAGTATGTCGAGATAATATTCTTCGACGTTCTGAAAGTATTTATATGATTTTCTGAAACTCAGAAAATATTTTAGAATAGGTTTTATGATTTTTAAATGATATTAAATCATTTAATAAATATTTTAATAATTAATAATGATTATTAAATAATCAAATCTCGAATAATTATATTTTAAAAGAATAATTGAAATTATATTTCTCAAATAATTTATGTTTAGATAATAAAATTAATCTTTAATAATATAAAATAATTGGTTTTAAAATAAATAAACGTAGGAGAATACTTCTCAATTTTTAAATAATATCTGAAATAATATTCATTGCTGGGTAATTAAATAGAGTTGAGGGAATACGATCTTTAGAAATCATTTTTAAATAAAATTTGAGGTATTTAATAAATCGTAAGAGGAATCGAGTCCCTTGAAATAAAATAGATACGGACTTTTAATCGTCCAAAACGTCTCCGGGATGATTCCCGGGTTTATACTTTATAAAAGCTGACCTCCTCTCGGTCTTACAATTGTACATCACGCTCTACTGTAGCGTTAATATTCTTAAATAAAACACCTCCGGAATACTTCCGATTTTTATCAATTATACTGACCGATCCTCGGTCTAAAATATACACTTCATATATATACAAAGCTACTCTCTAGCATTATCGATTGAAATTTGGTAATATTCATATACCAAAATTATTAACAAATCGTATGATATTATATATCACAATTCGTAAAATATCTTAATACAACATCATGTATATATAGTATTTATTTGAAAACAAAAGGTAGGGTTTGAAAACTTGCCTGGAGTCCAAGAAACATTTTCCGACTTCCTCTCGTTCCGGGTTTTGTATTTAACAAATATCAAAATCTTAATCAGTATTCGTAATCCCGTCACTGACTTATATTTCTAATAAGTATAATACTTCATAATTTTCAATATCCGACCGACTCGAAATAAGTATCAATCCTTGGTCGAAACGGACGGTCAAAGTGGTCTTCTAGAGTTGACTTTACAGAATGTTACTATTACGCGACTCGCACTCTAGCATTTTTAATAAATCGAAAAATTAATATTTTAATACGAAATCACTTCGACGACCTTCTTGAGTGTTTTTAATATTTATCATAAAATTTTCATTTTGAAATTATGAATTAAAATAGGTGAAAAGCATTTTAAAAGTTCGGTAAATTTCGGAGTTTTACTATTCATACGACTTTCACTAAAACGTTTTTTTCTCTCAAACCATTAACTCAATTGACGCATCATTTTCACGTGCGTGATCTAGAAAAACTTTAGAACACATTATTTGAGAATGGTTTTCTGGTAAAAGGGGTGAAAATCCTGAAGGAACAGTTTAATGACAATAGCTGTTCTTGGTGATGACTCCTTATACGACCTCAGCTCCGACATTTTTATAAAATCGAATAACATCTTTAGCTGAAATTTAAAGAGGGCTTCCTCATTGTATAATTAATCTACAGACAAAGTTGTATGATTTTAAACAATGTTTAAAGGCCTCAATTATACCCTGAAAGTCAAAACTAGGTAGTCGTTTGGTTTTCCCGACTACGTTCACTAAAATGAACTTTTCTCCTAATCCGTAAATTTTCTCGGCACGATCTTTATATGATTACAAAATAGAAAATGATAAATTTACATCCATGTATAGTGGTGTATAAAGATATTAAATTTACAGTTTGTATTAATTGATTAAAACAGTCCTAAATATAAACGGACATTACGACGACTATACGCGTAACGATTACCGGTTTTAACTATGTTAATTTTTCTGGCAACAAATCAAACACCCATTCCTTCATTTTTTTTGAAAGATCAGTCCCTAAACTATATGAAATCATCACCAACATCAATCCATAACAATCAACCATCAAAACCTAACTTTTTACAATCCAAACTCAATGAATCAACATGTACTTAAACATAACTCAAACTCAATTTTATAACTCAAGTAATTCAAAGGGTGGATGATGTTATACCTTCCTTGAATATTTTTAATACTTAATAAAGTCCTAATATCCTTGATGAAGCCTTGGTCTAGCTTTAGGAGCCTTAAACTTCCATGAAAAATCAAGAAAATAAGTTGGTGATTTTCGGAGTTACTATTTATCCTCAACTTCAAACATTTTTATAAAATTGAAACCTTCATGGATGAGATTTAAATTTGGTACGTGACTTACCCATGATATGAAGGAGGTTTGGTAAAACTTTAGTGATTTTTGAATGAGTGGAATGTGAGTTTTGAATTTTTCTTTCCTCCTTGTTCTTGAAAATCAATATTGTGTTCTTGAAGAGAGAGAGAGAGAGAGAGAGAGAGAGAGAGAGAGAGAGAGAGAGTTGCTTGGCCTGGCTTCCTTTGGAAGTATTGGGTGATATTTGTGATTTGTATTATGTATGTATAAGGTGTGTTCAATAAGATGCTTCGAATTCAAGCCTAGGCCTTAGCTTGCACACCACACTTGACTAGACATTTTAATAATAAAGCATGAATCCTTATTTTAAGAAATGTTGTCTTTCGCTTAATTCTTAATTTAATTAGCTAGATTGGATAATTTATTGCTAATTAATTTGCATGGAATTTGCATGGCCTTGGTTCATTTATTTATTCACTTACGTATTCACTTGGTCGCTTATTTATTTTTGTGGTAAATTTTCGTAGGCTATTTGCGGTGTAAATCATTTCTTATAAATCCTTTATGCTTTTAAACCTTTTACTTGGATTTTAATTTGTAGAATTCTAAATTCTTAATCAGAATGTGATTCTCGTATTCCTCGATAGTCCGTAAGATAAGGTCGTTTTACAAAGTTCATTTTCTCTGAAAACGAATGGCTTTTACATACACTCATTTGGTATGTATAATCACAATATCAACTCGGAATCTTAAATTAAAAACTCGTATATGGCGTGGTCGTAAATTTTTTTATTAAACCGCAATGTTACTATTCATAAAGGTCTTTTACCGATGTCAAAAATTTGAGTTTTTACAAAACACATTGTTGTGGTCTGCACTTTGCCCCAATTTCATTTCTTTCCCGCTTAATTAGAAGAATACGTTACATTTCCTCCCGCCCAAATTGGTAAGGCGTCGATGCAATGGTGTGATACGTGAGAGATCGCTAAAATTCAGGTATATATCATCCTGATGAGGGCCCAAATTATGGAGGTAATTATCCCTAATTTCAGTTAGGGTTATTGTTAGGTAATGAATTACACACAGACGGGGGAGGGGTACAACGACCCGTATATTTTATTTATTATTTAAATATATAATTATGGAATAAATAATTAAATAAAATGATTGTGTGGGTTCAGTCAGTGGGTTATTACTCTGTCACTATGTGTATGTGATTACTAGTGTATGGAATTGAATTGTGTGGCTAATTAATGAATTGTATGATTTTGTATCGTTGTTAAATATGGTATTATTGCAGTTTTATTTCCATAAATATTTGGATTGTCTCTAAAATTGTTTTTATAATTTTATAATTTCAATAATTATTTTTAGGACTTTATAAAATTGAGAAATCAATATTTCGTTAATTATTTATTTTTAAATGATTTTTTGAGTGTGTTTAATGGTAAAATCCATATTTAATTATGGAAATCTTCAAAAATTATGAAAATTATATTTTATTAAGCTCGTATTATTCTGAGAATTTTAAAATTATTTTGGGAATTTTCGGAGTTAGTTTCACCCGCGAGTCGATTCGTTTAATGGAGAAAAGCGGGTATAAATTGCATTACAAAAATTGTTTTAAAATTACGAAATTTAAGTTTTAATTAACTTCGGGATATTTATAACATTTTAAGACTATTTCGCTGATTTTATGAATTTGATTTAAACGCGACTCGATTCGTTTAATTTCGAGTTTCGGGGTAAAACAGATCATCAAACCTTCATATTTATCCCAAATTCTACGTGTCAGCATTTCAGTAAATTAGTACTACGTGTTGCAATTGGAGTAAAGGAGAGGAAAAAAAATAAGGCACCCCCCCCACCCCCTGCTTCTCCCCGGCTTCACTCCACCATATCTCAATTGTCTCTCTCGTTATCTCTCATCCTCGTTTCTCTTCCTCTTTTCTCCACTCACAATCTTTCTTCTCTCCTCCCTCCTGTTCTTTCGCCGCCCCTGTTCTTCCGTTTTCCACCGCTTTTCGGTGAGCTTCCAGCTGGTTATTCCGGCGAGTTTCCTAGTTTCATCTCTGTGGATGCTTATATATACATACAAAATTGTATGCGTATGTTTGAGTTGTGTGTAGTGGTTACCTTGTTCCCTGTTGTGTTGCTCTGTTCCTTTTGGTGGTTCTGGTGGCGCGTGGTTTACACGCGCGGTTTTGTGTGTTTGTGCACAGTCTGTGTGCAAAAAATTTATAATTTTACTAATTAATTTTAATCTCTTTTTATGCAGGAATTGTTTGATTAATATACGTGATATTATTAATAATTCGTGCGGGAAATATTTCCGAATAATCGATAGAATTTATTTGGATACCCAAATATTTTCGGGCACCAATAAATTTTTCCGCCGTCCACGATGAATTTTTACGAGCGGACGGTGGACCGTGATGAATTAATTCTGAGTCCTAAAATATAAAAATAAAAAAATAAATAATAAATATAATAATTTTATTTGTAAGTTCGATGCGAGATAATAGTTGCATATTTGTATTCGAGGTTAAAAAATTGTGATGGCGATAGGGATTTCTGAAAGTCTGGATTGTGGGATTGATTAGTTGTTGTTGAAATGACGTCGAATTACTCGACGGGTAGGCCGATAAACAGAGGAGGTGCTGCCCGAATTTTTGGAAATTAAATTCAAAAATGCGGGACGTACCCTGTAATTATCGAAACTTCGAACAAGTATAAATAAGTATATAAATATATTTTGTGCGAAACCTGATGGTATGTTGTGATGAATGTTCTGTTAAAATCGAGTAACCCTAATTTTTGTAAAATGATGAGTATACATATTTTCTGAAAATGAACACCAAACCGATTTCCGAGATTGTGAACCCTAATTGTTGCATGTGTTATTATAATCTATATAATTACGAGTCGGGTTTGAGTATCGATGGGTAGATGTGTTATCGAGGATATGTTAAGCATACTAAGACGTCTAACGTAGGGTATTTCGGCTCTGTAGGTTTTAATCGAAGGACTCAAGAATTGAAATCGAACTAAAGATAACGTTGTGATCAGTCGACAAGCGCAGTGAGGTTCCTAAGCGAAGGACCTGAGCGTTGAGGTCGGATCCAGGATAGTCAAATAGTAAAGCGATAAAGCTTGAGCGTCCGAGTCGGCTCAGGGTCAATTAGTATCAGTTGTAAAGCTCTGCAAGGCAAGTACCCCTGACCATTCTTTTATGGTTCAGTATATATGAATAGCTAATGTTTTAATCTCGTAGTGGAATGGAAACGTTTTAAGTTACGTATCCCCTGTACTTGAAAATGTTGTTTAAAATTATGTTTTGGGGAAAAGTAACTTCTGGAAACACCTATCTCTAAACGTGATTTAAATGAAAAGAGTTTTGAATAGTGTGCTGTGACATAATGATTTAAAAAAAAAGAGACAGGTGATAGTGATTTTGAAAACTGGATAAAGAGACTGTTTTAATACACCTATGTCGTGGAAGGTTTTGATCCACCTATGTCATGGAATTTTGGAAAGAGACAAAAAGGGAATTCAGTTGATCTATTGGAGTTGCGTAAGAGGCCCGTTATTTGGTAACGACCCATCATGAGGTTGCATAAGTGGCTAATTGGATTGGCATTCTGTTTAACCGATTAGTCCAGCGTGGGGGAAAGACCTAGCTAGTCTTTTCCCAAGTTCCGGAATACATTCTATTTCTGGATGGCCGCTAGTCGCTGTCCGGTGAGGGTAGACTGATCAGCTATCTTCACCCGTTGAACGTCCAATAGATTTGATTGATTCAGTTTTGAAATTGTTTAACAAATCAACGTGTTTGAGATACACGATGTTATGGTTCCAGTAATGGAACAAGTGATTTTGAGGTTCCCGGAGAGGAACAAGTTTTATAGGTCCTGTGATGGGACGAGTTTTACGGTTCCCGTAACGGAACAAATGATTTTGGGTCCCCGTAATGGGACAGATGGTTTTCTGGTTCCTGTAATGGAACGGAAGGTTTAAAAATGAAAATAGCATGCTAAAATTGAACTATGATTCTTATGCATAACACACTACTGATGATATTGTTTTACAGAGCATGCTAGTTTTGATATCGAGTTTATACTTATTTTACACATTTCTGGCAAGATATGAATTATGTTTCTATAACTGCTTTACTTTAAACTGTTTACTTGTTATTCATATAGTGGTGCTGCTGAGCAAGCAATTGCTCACCCTTGCAGAATATTTTATATGTATTGCAGATGTCTAAGAGATTCTTGCGCGGTAGTCAGGGAAGAGTTCCAGCTCCTTTCGTGTCAGGCTCCTCTGAGTTAGTTGTGTTCAGACCAGATGAGGTTTGTTGAGTTTCTACATTAAGTTAGTGGTCGGGATTATGTAAGGTAAATTGGGTTGTGTTAGTTGAGTAACCTAAGTCATACTTAAACCTGGAAAAGGTCTTGGTAAAGGGGGTCGTAATTGTGTAATATTAATGTTTTGAAATATATTATGTTTAGCATTATGGATGTTGGTGACGTCAACTCCTGACCCCGGGGTTGAGGCCGTCACAAAGGGTTAATGTGTTTTAGTATTTTTGTGCTTTTCTTGAACTATTTTGGTTTTTGAACAAAGTAAATCAAATCTTGCAGTAAGATGTGTTATAACAGAAATAAAACATGCAACTATAAATAACACAGATCTTTCAAAACTCACTTAATTTTATATTAAAATTAAGAAAGTTTTGCTACAAAATTTCTAGGCTCGTTGTTGTTAAAGAGCTTAACTTCAATCTTAAGAGAATATAAGAATTTCTGATCTAATTGTTACTTCCTAACAAAGGACCAGTGTTAACTTTATATTTTAGTTAACTGCTCGTTTACATAGTGTAAAATAAGAGATGCTATTCACTTTAGTAAACTATCACTAATCATTTCCATTTTAGGAAAAGTATATCTTCCATTTCTGGCTTAGCATAACTTTCCATACTGTGTTAACTTTGATCTTCCTTTGTCAGTTAATCTTCACCCTTGATCTTGTACACTCTTCAAGTTGCTTTTTATAGACTTGTCACTCCAACTGGTTGGATTTTTGTTGATTGTTAATCTTGGATATTGAACTGTTCTGCAATTTGTACTTTCAGATTTTACCTCGAGATCTCCAGTTAGGCATATAGAGATCTTGACATCTCGATAAGTATATTGACTTATCGAGATCTCTAATACTCCATAGTTAATTAGACTTGTAGAGGTATCTGAGTTCTCTATAAGAGAATTTGGCTTATCGAGATCTCTAATCTTCATATCTTCACTTTGACTTATCAATATCTCTAAGTTCTATAGTGACTTATAGACTTGTTGAGAACTCAGAGTTCTCTAGTCAATTTTGACTTGTCGACAACTCAAAGTTCTCTAGTAAATTTTGACTTGTCGATAACTCAAAGTTCTCTAGTAAATTTTGGCTTATCGATATCTCTGAGTTCTCTAGTGAAATTTTGATTTATCGATAACTCAGAGTTCTCTAATGAATGTTGACTTGTCGATAACTCTGAGTTCTCTAGTGAAGAAATGACTTGTCGATATCTCCAATCTTCATGTCTTCAATTTGGCTTGTCGATATCTCTGAGTTCTTCAGTAGCTTTCCTGAGTTCTCTATAAGTCATTCTGGAGTTCTCGAATGACTTCTCTATAACACTAAATTTGTGACTTATAGAGATCTTGACTTAGAATATTTTTCCCAAAATAGGTTTATTCAACTCCAAACTTCTTCATAATTCTTCCGAGGCATGATCTTCTTGATCTTCCTCTAGATAGAATTCTTAGGCTTGATACTATTTAAAGAAAAAGACTTCAGTCTGATCTTTTGACATTTTTTACAGACTTTAAATGTTACAAGTACAAAAAGAAAACTAAGATTACAATACAACTTACTTAGGGTTGTCAATTTGACTTAGTCTTGTTATTGTACATACATGTTTTGCACAACAATCTCCCCCAATTTGTGAGAAGATTGCTTAACACAAATTCATGGCTGTTAACAAGACTAACCCCAAGTTAAAATTGAAAATAAGACTAATATAAAAATTGACATAATTACAACAATTGTACATTAGATGATTTTGAGTTTGACAATTACAAGCATTAGACAAAGACTAGAACTTTTGATTCTTCTCTAATGAGATCTTTTAAATATACAAGAATTTCCAGTTCCTCTATAATTGGAGTCCCTGTCAGAGCTTCTATCAGCTTGAGTCTGTCTTGGTTTGGATAACCATCTAACATTTTAATTTTGAATTTTGAAAATGAGCCAGCTTTTACATTCAGAAATCTTCCATCTTTAGAAATTTGCTCATTCCTTTTACTTTAAATTCTTCAGATCTTTTGATGTACATTTCAATCTCTTCATCATACTTTTTCCTTTTCTCCTCATACTCTGCTATACCCCTTACTCTTCTTTCCTCTCTTGCAATCAACCATTCAGCTAGAACTGATCTCCATGCTCTTGTAGCAGTATCCTTATCTTTTAACAAACTTATCACTCTCATGATTTCTGTTAGAGATAGAGTATCCATCAAATTGATGCCTAGAAAAGTGAAGGGCCCATCTTGAAAGTAGATTCTTATTTCCTTTATAGTAATAACCCGGACTCTAACTATTTCCTCAACCAGTTGTTGAACATAGTCTTCATCTGAACTACACCAGTTTAAGGGTAGAAAATCATTCTGCTTGAAACAGTTCCAGATGGCCCTTTCAGTGACTTCCACTTTTTCAGTAGGCTTAGATTTCTTAGGTTTTCTCCCAACAGACTTAAAATGAGTTTTGTGTGATGGTTTGACAAAAGGTAAGGTTGAGATTTTCTTAAGAGATGTTTGGCTTGTGGTGATTGGAATGTTTAGAAAAGAATTAGCAGCTTTGTATAAGAATTAGATGTTTGGATTTTTAGGGTTTGGTGTGGTTCTGAGCCATCATTTCTTTATTTGCTCCTTCTTTCACCTCTCCTCTTACTTTCACCATCATTCGTCTCATCCTCCTTTCTCTCTCCACCCTTGCTTCTAGCTGCCTTACTAGATTGACTTGGATTTAATCTAGAAGGTTTTTGATCATCTTCCTTCTGCTCATCATCATCCAAATTATCCTTGTTAATTTGAGTTTTGGACACGTTAGCTTCAGCATCCCTTAGATATCTCCCTAATAGCTTAATCATCTCTACATCTTCAACAGACTTACTCTTCTTTCCCTTTAAAGCAGTTTCCAGGATCATGATTAGCTTCTTATTGGCCATGACACACTGTTTAGGAATTTGGAAGTGTTTGAAGTGTTTGGTGATAGGACAGATGTATGCTACTCCCTTGCTTGGGTGTAGGTATGCTTCCGGAAAATCAGCCACTTGAGCATTCTTCAGTTCAGCCAGCAATTGAGTGTCTTCATGGATCACAACTCTGACTTTGTTTATCAGAATATCCAACTCAGATGCCCTCCTTGATATAAGATAATTGAGGGACACCTGCATACACCTATCTACCCCAGAATCATTTTATATTGTCCACTATCCTCTTCTCCTGAAAATTATCTTTAGTTACCAAAAACACCCTCAATGAATTTATTGTCATGTCCAAGGCCTTTTTGTAGGTGAAGTGATTATTGTTGAGAGAAGCCCTTAGAGCCTTGAGCAATTCATCAAATTCCCTGCTCAGACTTGGTCATTCAGCAGCCCTAATGAACCTCTCCATACCAATATCTACTTCTTGACTTAAGCTCTTTTTAGCACTTTGGACATGTTGAGTAGATGATCTTGATTTTGCTAGCCTAGCCTCTATCTCCTCCTCAGTCTTGTTGGTAGGCATGCAAAGGGGAGTAGGAATTTGAGGCCTTATATGTTCAAGAATGATGGTAGAGGGATGTTGAGCTTCCCCATGATAGCTCCCAAAGAAATAGAGTTTTGCATCTGGAGATGCTTGTGAGAGTCCACCACGGTCTTGATGTCTACCTGTTGACTCTTGACTAGAGAAGTCAAAGCCTGAACCTGAGCATTGAGAGATGTATTGGAGGTTTCCAGAGAAGCTACTTGTGTCTTGAGTTCTTGAAGGTCTTGTGAAGAGGAGGTTGTAGTAGAGAGATCAGTAGATGGTCCAAATATAGCTTGCACATATTTCTGAATTTTATCCATGAACAAAGGTGAAGGATTGTATCTTGCAGTGTGCAATTGATCCAACTTCCACCTTGTATCATTAAATTTAGTGATGTTATCTTGAACTACCTTGTGCAAGGCTACAAATGAGTCTTTCAGCTAATTCACACTCTTATCAATCCCATTGAGATCATACCTTGACATTTGTTCTGAGAAGGTTTTGAACTGGTTTTTAATCTTAGTTTGAGAGGGGATAATTTGGTCCATCTTTTACCTGACCATCTTCATAATCTTGTCTTGATGTCCATTCAATGTGATTTGATGTACTTTTCCAAAGTTGTGGAAAGCCTTGATTTGAGCTTTATAGACCTCATTGATGGCATCATACACCTCTTATGGAGTTAGGGATGTGGCATTGCTTCCCAGAATTGTGATGTATTCCTCCCTGAATTTAGCTAACACGACATCCATTTCAATAGTGAATTCCTTGTCCAACCAAGCATCATAGTTAGCATCCTGACCAGCTTCATCAACAATTTTTGCTTGAGTTTCTTCAACATCAGCCTGGTAGGTGAGCATGATTGCTTGGTACTCCTGATTTGACATGTTGGATGTGAGTAGCTGTTGTGAGATTTGTGCAAGGCCTCCAAGTTGATCAACTATGAGATCTTCAATTGTTGAAGGTTGATTTTCAGTGTCTTGAAGCCATTGGGAGATTAGGTGTGATTAAGACATGGAGGGTTGTGAGTCAGAACCACTTGTGACTGAAGTCATAGTTTTACTCACAGATTGCTCTATGGTTTTGACAAGTTGTTGTTCCTCACATATAGTGGGAACCTCCAATTGAATTGGAGGGGATTTGACTGGGTTACTGTCATGTGCACCAGTCTCAAACCCTTGTGCTTCTTGCAAAGCACTGTCACTTGAATGTGATAAACTTGCCTCCCCCATAGTAGGATTATTGGCAATTGTACTCCAAGCATCAACTGCTACTAGGGTTTTGAGGGGAGTTGTTCCTACATGAGGAACCTCCAATTGGGAGAGGATTTAGATAGCTCCCCCTCAGGAGTACTACCCTCAAACTTGACAGTCTGTGAAGA
This sequence comes from Apium graveolens, assembly GCF_009905375.1. NCBI lineage: Eukaryota > Viridiplantae > Streptophyta > Magnoliopsida > Apiales > Apiaceae > Apium > Apium graveolens. The sequence goes on from NC_133651.1 coordinate 44,321,737, forward strand.
CTGATTTGCACATGAAGGTGCATTTAGTATCTCCATGGGGTCTTCAGTAAAAACTGATGAATCCCCCATGTTTTTCATGGTGTCATCAAGGTCTACCCCAGATAGTAGCCTCTCACCATCTGATTGTAGTGTCTGGGTAGTGAGCAAGGTTTCTTGAACCAAGTCATTTGATTTAACTTGCACTTGAGAGTTATATTCAAGTATTGTAGATGGAGAAGAAATATGTGAGATTAGAAGCTGTTGCTCAGAAGTGAGCGTTGGCAGCTCCCCCTGAATGAATGAGGGAGCTTCAAAAGATGTGCCCTCACTGTGTGTGTCATCCTTATTTCTTCTACCATACACTTGGATTTGATCAAGTGTAGGCTGTTCAGACTCTGTACAGGATGCATTGGGGTGAATGCTCTTCTCAATAGACACACCTTGTTGAAAAGAGGTTTCTAGAGTCTGTTTGATCCCCATATTTACAACTGCATCCTTTTGGGAGGATACAGAGGTGGCTTGAGTGGTCAGCTCAGTTTTCTTACTCTTCTTTGATCTCTTGACCAATGGTGACTCAGCTTCTGTTTGGTCCTCACCACTCTCAGTTAAAACAGTTAAAGTTACCTCCTTTCTCTTCCTTTTACTCACCTCATCCTTTTGAGAAGATGAGGTGTTTGGTTTCCTAACTGCTAATGGTTGGTTTGAAGAAATGGTTTCAGCTTGGGAAGGTCCCTGTGGGTGTTCCTCTATTTGTACTTCCACAGGTTCAGGAACCATAGGTGTACTAGTTTGTGTATTGGATCTCATGTCAGGCATTAGGTAAGGGTAAGTCCTAAACCTCTCCAACATGAATGAAGTGATTTTCAGACTTACATTTACCTTGTTCTTTGTAGTAAGTGAACCAAATATTATTTTGGACATTTGCTTACAATTACCTATTTTAGCGCTATCTATACCATTCAACAAATGTATGTATGCTACTTTATGATTTAAAGTAGACATAATGAATCTAGGAAAGAATATTTCCTTACCTCTAGCATACAGGGGCATCGTCAACCCGGTTGCAAGTTCTTCCAGGATCAATATACTAACAATTAAGTGTCTGTTATGGGAAATTGAGTACACCAGCTTCTGCACCACACTTGAAATGTTGTCATACCCTGTCTTCCTGCATGTGAAGGCCCTCACCACAGAATCAAACACAAAGTACCATTCCTTCCTTAAGTTAGTCCTGTTCAAGCTGGACAAGTTGATTCTTCCACCATAGTTGATGAAGTCCATAAACTCAGTCAACTCATCAGGGGTTGGCACCTCCACCAAGTTTGCAGATGGCAGCCCCAAAGCTCTATTCATATATTGCTCATTGAACTCTATTTGTTGGCCTCCGATTGTGCAAATTACCTCCATAGAGAGAGAGTTATCATTCATATCAGTCCTCACTACTGCAGTTGTCCAAAACCCATGCAGAACATCCATATGCAGAACTGGGTTAGCAGTCAAAGCTCCTGCAAGGTAAGATTCAGATAAAAGTTTCACAAACCCCTAGAAACTATCACGAGCTTGGTTAGCATCAGTAAAAGCTAGGTAATTTGTTCCTTTCTCTGGAATAGTAGCTCTAACAATATTGAGTGCCATTGTTGATTAGTGAGAGTGAATGGGTAAGAAAAATTAGTGAGAACGGATAAAAACTTGAGAGAAATTGGTTTTGGATTGAAAAGAGCTAGGTCACTTGAGATCTCGAAAGTTGTAAGTATGTATATGTATCGAGATGTCTCGGTATTTATAGTAAAAGCAAATGACTTATCGAGAACTCAAAATAGACGTTTGGAATTTATCTATCAAGAAGTTATTTTAAGAAATGAATGACATGTCGATAAGTTATTTTGTTAATTCTTGTAGAGAACTAAAAATTTAACTTATCGAGATCTCAAATAAATACCCAGTTTGTCCAAAATGGACTGAATTTGATTCCAATTTTTATTTGAATAAATTCGAAATAAAATTAAAATAATTTTGCCAATGGTATTTTACCAAAATAATTAATCAGATTAAATTATTTCAGTTCTAAGTTATTGATAAGTCTAAAAATAATTCTTGTAGAGAACTCTGCAGTGACTTATCAATAAGTCATAATAAAGCTTATCGAGAAGTCACTCGAGAAGTCAGTAAATTGACTTATCGAGAACTCATTCGAGAAGTCTTAAAATGACTTGTCGATAAGTCAATTAGACTTATCGAGAACTCAGTTCTCTATATACTCTTGAACAGTTTAACTCTGCCTTATATTAACTTTACATATTAAAGATGTAAATTATCAACTTAGCAGTTCACTTAGAATTTGAAAAATTCCAAGTTAAATTTTTGTTTTTGAAAAATAAATATGTAGAGATTTCTGAAATATTTATAATTCATATTTCAGTTAATTTCTAATTAAATCAAATTAAATTTGATTTACTAGAAATTAATCTGCTGCAATACATTAGCTGAGTTCTTGCCTCAGGATGAAGAATTATGCATTCCAATTTCACCTACAAGTCTAGTAAAAGTTGCTTCATCCAAAGGTTTAGTAAAAAATGTCAGCTAATTGTTTTTCTGTTGGAACAAAAATGAGCTCAATGGTACCATTTGTAGCATGTTCCCTAATAAAATGGTACCTTACATCAATGTGCTTTGTTCTAGAATGATTAACTGGATTAGCTACTATAGATATAGCACTAGTATTGTCACACATGATAGGAATTTTGTGTAACACTAGGCCATAATCCATTAGCTGATTTCTAATCCAAAACACTTGATCATAACAACTTCCTACATCTATGTATTCATCCTATGATGTAGAAGTTGATACAGATTGTTGTTTCTTGCTATACTAGGATACACATCTTTGACCAAGAAATTGACAGCTGCATCCAGTAAAATCTGTATCTGTGTAGCCAACAACTTCAAAACCAGTTCCCTTAGGATACAATAATCCCAAGTTTAGAGTCCCCTTCAAGTATCTGAAAACCCTTTTTACAACCATCAAATATGATTCTTTTGGATTGGCTTGAAATCTTGCACATAGACATGTTTCAAACATGATGTCTGGTCTACTTGCAGTTAGGTAAAGCAATGATCCAATCATCCCTCTATAGCTTGAAATATCTACACTTTTGCCCTTTCTATCTTTATCCAACTTTGTTGTAGTAGACGTAGGTGTAGATGCAGGTGAACAATCAAGCATGCCAAACTTTTTCAATAAATCTTTAGCATACTTAGTTTGGCTGATAAAGATTCCATCACTTCTTTGACCAACTTGAAGTCCAAAAAAGTAACTTAATTCCCCCATCATGCTCATTTCATATTCACTTTGCATAAGCTTGGAGAATCTTTGAAAAAGCTTTTCATTTGTAGAACCAAAGATGATATCATACACATAGATCAGAACTAGGATCATATCTTTACCATGTTTCTTGTAGAAGAGAGTCTTGTCTATGGTACCTCTAGTAAACCATATTTAAGCAGGAATTCTGATAATGTATCATACCAAGCTCTAGGTGCCTGCTTTAGTCCATATAGAGCCTTGAGTAACTTGTACACAAAATTTGGAAATTCTGGATCTTTAAAGCCAGGTGGCTGTTGCACATAAACCTTTACTTCTAACTCACCATTTAGGAAGCCACTCTTGACATCCATTTGATACACTTTAAAATTTAAATATGTAGCAAATGCTAGAAAAATCCTTATTGCTTCAAGTTTTGCAACTGGAGCAAAAATTTCATCATAATCAATTCCTTCTTCTTGTGAGTAACCTTTTACAACCAATCTTGCCTTGTTTCTGGTAAATATACCATTTTCATCCATCTTATTTCTGAACACCCATTTTATTTCAATAATGCTTCTATTCTTTGGTGCGGGAACTAACTCCCAAACTTTATTTCTTTCAAACTGATTAAGTTCCTCTTGGATTGCAGATATCCAATCAGGATCCATTAGAGCTTTTTCAGTTTTCTTGGGTTCTATTTGAGACAAAAAGCATGCATGTAAGCACTAATTAGCAGTTGCACTTATAGTCTTCACACCAGCAGTAGGATCACCAATAATTGCTTCTCTAGTGTGACTTTTATCCCATTTCCTTGTATGAGTTTGTTGACTTGTGCCTTCATCATTTTCTTCATTATTGGTATGACTGTTAGATCCTTCTTCTCTTTCTCCCCCTGAGTTTGTGCTATCAAATTCAGGTGTTTGAGATGAGCTTCCATTCCCATGATTTTCCTGTTCAGTAGACTCTTCATTCAACATCTGTTATGTATTGACTTCATCTTCACCATCAGAATCACTATCAATATTGAGGTTTTCAAATGTAAGGGCTTCAACTTCATTTTCATCAAGACATTCCAAGCCTGGACACTTGTCATTATCAAAAGTCACATCTATACTTTCCTTCTTTTGATCAATCACATAAACTTTGTAGGCAATTCTCTCCAATGAATATCCCAGAAAAATTGCTTCAAAAACTTTTGAGTCAAATTTTCCCACATATTCAGAGTTGTCTTTCAAAATGTAATACTTGATTCCAAGCACATGGAGATGCTTTACATTAGGCTTTCTCTTAGACATGATTGAGTAAGATGATTTGCCATGAGCCTTGTTGATGAGATGTCTGTTTTGAGTATAGCATGCAGTGTTAACAGCCTCTTCCCAAACACTTGTTGGCAAATTTGCATCTTGTAGCATTGTTCTAGCAGCTTTAACTAATGTTCTGTTCTTTCTTTCAACTACTCCATTTTGTTGAGGTATTCTAGCAGCTGAGAATTCTTGAACAATGCCTTTGCTTTTGCAGAATTCACTCAATATTGCATTCCTAAATTTTGTTCCGTTATCACTTCTCAATCTTTTACACAATTATGATCTTCAGTCTGTTTCTCTATCTTCTTGATGTGCTCAATTATGATGTGTGGAGTCTCATCTTTAGAGTGCATGAACTCTACCTAAGTGTATCTTGAGAAATCATCCACCATCACAAGTGCATATTTGTTCCTTGAAATTGATAAGACATTTACTGGCTCAAACAAGTCCATGTGGATAAGTTGCAATGGTGCACTTATAGAATTCATAGTTTTTGATTTATGCCTTCATCTTTTCATTTTTCCTTTCTGACAAGCTTCACAAACTTTAACTTGAGCAAACTCTAGATTAGGCATGTCTCTTACTAACTCCTTTTTGACCAAGGTGTTCATTGTCTTAAAATTCAAGTGACACAACTTTATATGCCATAGCTTGCTTTGTTCTTCTGATTCCTTGGTTTATAAGCAAAAAATACAATCCTTATTTGTTGAGTCCAGGTCTGCAACAAATAAGCTTCCTTTTCTTACTCCTTTCAGAGCAACTTCACCAGTTTTCTTGCTGATAAAAGTGCATTCTTCTTTGTTGAATAAAACTTCAAAACCTTTATCTGTAAATTGACTAACACTAAGAAGATTCACTTCAATACCAGCTATCAGTGCTACATCATCAATGACAACATTTCCAGAAATAATCTTGCCATATCCCATTGTGAATCCTTTGCTATTGTCTCCAAAGGTCACCAAAGGGCCAGCCTTCTCCCCACATTGTGATAACAGGGCCTTATCACTTATCATATGTATGGGACACCAACTGTTTATGATCCATATGACCTTCTTCATTTTTCCCTAAACACAATGAGTTTTAAATGTGTTTAGCAACCCAAGCAGTGTTGGGTACTTTTTTCTTATTAACTGATTTAGCAGAAGTAGAATGAGTAGTTTCAGATAAAATAGAATTCATTGACTGCTGTACATTTTTCCTATCTCATGTAGACCTAATTTTTTGTTCTTTAAGGTCTACTCAGTTTGTGGCAACTTTTCATCACTTTTAAGTTGCAAGGGATGCAATCAAACTTGTCACATAATAAGTAGGGATCTTTTACATTTGCTTTATTATATTTATAGGCTCCTTCAATAGGCTTGCTAACAACCTTTTTACAAAGGTGAATTCACAGAGCCATATTTTTCACATTTTTTCTTGGAGCATCTGTAACATAAACAAAGTTGTTGCTTTTGTTTATCCCAATTTTACCATTTCTGTTTTTCTTCTTCTTTCTTGCATCTTCAGTTTTGGTTTCTTTGACAGGTATCTTGGAACCTTGGTTGTCCATGAGCTTTTCTTCAGCTTTGAAAGATTGAGTTGGTTCTGCATTTTTCTTCTCATTATCTTCATCAACAATTTCTTGCTTAATAATCAACTCTTCTTCACTGAAGTTAACTTCACATGCCTTGAACATAGCTGAATCAACCTTTTTCAGGATTGTTGGAACATTTTCATTTTCTGTTACTTTTCCTTAGTCACCTATATTTTTCTTTTTGATGTTCAAGGCATCATAATCAAGACCAATAACAATATTTGCGCATGGCTTATTTTTCTCATGGTATTGTCCAACCAATTCAGATGCATTCTTGAAGGACTTCAACTTCACCTCATTATTTTCCAGCTTTTCCCTTAACACTGCTTCAATTTCACTTGCACACTTGAGCTTGTTCTTTAGATATGCATTTTCTTGTTTTACAGCTTCAAACTCTACCAACAATAGTTCAGCTTCTTGTTTCTCATTCTCAAGCTTCTCATTTATCTTTGTCAGTCTGCTAACTTCTTCATTAGCAGCAACCATACTCATATGAATATGAAACATTTCTTTGCTCATCTTCTCTACAGTTTCCTTATATTGACTAATATTTAAATCAATAGTAGTGAGAGCTAGTACCTGTGATTTTGATGAGGATGATTCTCCTTGCTCCAAGGCCATTAATGCATAATTTCCAACTTCCTCATCTTCATCATTATCAAAATCATCCCAACTTTTTCCCTCTACAATATAAGCTTTGTTTTGTTGTTTCTTCAGAAGAGCTTCATACTTTGCTTCCAATTCAAGATAAGATTTATCTTTCTTTGCTTTCTTGGGTTTCCTACATTCTGTAGCAAAATGACCTAGTTCATCACAATTGAAGCATCTTATCTTTGATCTGTCAATAGATCCAGTTTTGTAACCATTTTTGCTATCAGGTGTGTACTTCCCTTTTCCTTTCCAGCTGCTGTCTTTATTGAATGATTGTCCTTTACCCTTGAAGAATTTTGGTTTCATTACTCTAATGTTAGAGAACTTTTTTTCCAGATAGGCCATTGACTGATCAAGCTCATCAAGTTCATCTAGAGTGTAGAACTCATCTTCTTCCAATTCCAGAATGACTTGTTCATGTGAATCATTGTTTCTTTGCTCACTTGCTGAGACAACTGGAATATGAGATCTTGGCTTATCATTAGAGGTTTGGCTCTCATTGACAATTAAAGCACTTGAACCATCTACAACATGTCCTAGACCAGTTCTCAATGATTTCCATTGAATCATTTCTAGTTCATATGTTTTGAGAATTCCATATAGAACTTTCAGTGTTATTTTGCTCAGGTCTCTCCCTTCTCTGATTGCTGAAATTTTCTGTTCCAAATGGTCAGGGAGTGTAAGCAAGAACTTCAAGTTCACTTATTCAGCTTCATAATATTTTTCATGGAGCTTCAAGTCATTTATCAGCTTATTAAACCTTTCAAACACATCAGTGATACTTTCTTTTGGCTTAGCCATGAAACCCTCATACTGTGAAATCAGTATCCTTCTTTGATTAGATCTAACTTCCTCAGTTCCTTCACAGAGTATTTCAATATTTTCCCAGATCTGCTTGGCAGTGTCACAGTTGACAATGTTATTGTATAATACATTGTCAAGTGATTCTATCAATATCAGCTGTAGGCCACTATCCAGGGAAACTTTCTCTTTTTCAGGCTCAATGTACTCAGAAGGATCTTTTGGAGATGAGCTGGAATGACCATATCACCATCTGTAGATTCCTCAACTCTAACCATAGGAATGAAAGGCCCACTTTTAAGAATCTGAATGTATAGTGGATTGGCCATCTTAATAAACAACAACATTTTCTTTTTCCACAGAGTGTAAGCTCTGTCAAAAGTAGGAATTTTGATGCTACTGATTTTCTCTTTATTCATTCTTCCAAGATCTTGAATCTGTTTACTTTCACATTTTGCTCTGATACCACTTGTTAGGTAATGAATTACACAGGGGGAGGGGGGTAAACGTGTTTAAGTGTATTGGTGCTTTTGTTGAACTATTTTGGTTTTTGAACAAAGTAAATCAAATCTTGCAGTAAGATATGTTATAACAGAAATAAAACATGCAGCTATAAATAACACAGATATTTCAAAACTCACTTAATTTTATATTAAAATTAAGATTATTTTGCTACAAAATTTCTAGGCTCTTTCTTGTTAACGAGCTTAGCTTCAATCTTAAGATAATACAAGAATTTCTGATCTAATTGTTACTTCCTAACAAAAGACCAGTGTTATTTTATATTTTAGTTAACTACTGGTTTACACAGTGTACAATTAGAGATGCTATTCACTTTGGTAAACTGTCACTAATCATTTCCATTTTAGGAAAAGTATATCTTCTATTTCTGGCTTAGCATATCTTTCCATACTGTGTTAACTTTGATCTTCCTTTGTCAGTTAATCTTCACCCTTGATCTTGCACACTCTTCAAGATGCTTTTTGTAGACTTGTCAATTCAACTGGTTGGATTCTTTGTTGATTGTTAATCTTGGATATTGAACTGGTCTGTAATTTGTACTTTGAGATTTTACCTCGAGATCTCCAGTATAGGCATATAGAGATCTTGACATCTTGATAAGTATATTGACTTATCGAGAACTCTAATACTCCATAGTTAATTAGACTTATAGAGGTCTCTGAGTTCTCTATAAGAGAATTTAGCTTATCGAGATCTCTAATCTTCATATCTTCACTTTGACTCATCGATATCTCTGAGTTCTCTAGTGACTTGTAGACTTTTCGATAACTCAGAGTTCTCTAGTCAATTTTGACTTGTCGATAACTCAGAGTTTTCTAGTGAATTTTGGCTTATCGATATCTCTGAGTTCTCTAGTGAAATTTCGACTTATCGATAACTCAGAGTTCTCTAATGAATGTTGACTTGTCAATAACTCTGAGGTCTCTAGTGAAGAAATGACTTGTCGATATCTCCAATCTTCATGTCTTCAATTTGGCTTGTCGATATCTCTGAGTTCTCTAGTAGCTTTCCTGAGTTCTCTATAAGTCATTCTGGAGTTCTCGAATGACTTCTCTATAACACTAAATCTGTGACTTGTAGAGATCTTTACTTAGAATATTTTTCCCAAAACATATTTATTCAACTCCAAGCTTCTTCATAATTCTTCTGAGGCATGATCTTCTTGATCTTCTTCCAGATAGAATTCTTAGGCTTGATACTGTTTAAAGAAAAAGACTTCAGTCTGCTCTTTTGACATTTTTACAGACTTTAAATGTTACAAGTAGAAAAAGTAAACTAAGATTACAATACAACGTACATAGGGTTGTCAATTTGACTTAGTCTTGTTATTGTACAGGCATGTCGTGCACAACAGTTATACTTAAAATTGTTGTTTGATATAAAATGATCCATTTGATGTTTTTCGAGACAGATATTGAGGGTTTTGGTAGTGATGAATAGACTAAGTTCATGTAAAGCTAATATTTGTCAATTAGTGTTAATCCCAGACAATCTAACATTCGAATTACAGAAGGGGAGGGGGTTGAATGTACTTCTTGGTTTATTCATGATTTTAAGAATTTCTCTTACAAATATACCTAAGAGTGTTTGAATATGCAAAAGTGCGGAATGAAAGTATTGACGTACACAAAGTAATTTAAACAAGAGTATTTAAAAACTTTCTGTGAATTGAACTTATACACCAGAGATATGTATATTTCGAGAACTCTGTGATACACAGTTGCTTACAAGTAAATTCATAAAAAATAGAGAAATTCTTCACATATACAGCCTTTTCTATTCCTCTAGTTGATTGCTTACTTCTCTTGATTATTTTCTACTTGCTACTCTTGGTTTATATATATCAGCAAGTTACATGATAAAAAGATAAACTAATAAGACAAAAAATGTCTTAGTCTAATTTTATGCTGCTTCATTTCTCTATCCAGCATCTTTGAATATCTTCAATTTAGCATGGAAATGGAAATGACTCTTTGTTCTCTAAAACCTGCAAATAGGCTGCCACATTCCATTCGCATACAATCAACCCCATGTGACTGTCAAGTCACTATCAACTGCTTTTTGAATTTGATCATCCGTTGAGACTTTATTGAATCATCCATTGAGAGTCTGGTTGATCATACGTTGAAACTCTAGTTGATCATCTGTTGAAACCTTATGGAACATCCATTGAGAGTATCTTCATAGTAGTTAACTCTAATTCACTTATGCAAGATTACAAGGCATCTAATATTTACAATTAGCCAACCTATTTTGCATATCAATCTAGTAGTCAACATGACTTAGAATATCCTACAACTTCTACTTCTCTAAGGCATTACAATATGCATAAATGTGCTACTAAAACTTATTTAAACATAAGCTACCCTCTCGACAGATGACTAATAAAATTATCCGTTGAGAGCTATAATTACACTTATACAAATCTACTAAGGTGTTTTTGCAGCATATCATCAAGTTTACAACATATTCTTAACAATTAGATACTTTGTTACGAGTTCAATTGTTTATGTATTGTGGTCCCTCTGTGTTTTCATGATCGGAGCTTTAAACTAATGTTTGGTGGTCCCTTTTGTTATATCCTGTCTACATTATATTTTATGTGTATAGTAAAGTCAATTTTTATTTTTAGGGTTTATGTAATTTGGTATAGGTTTGTCACTTCATTATGTTTCTAGAGTCTTTGTAATTTGTATACAGAATATCCTGAACTTTTTAGTATTAAACTATGCCATGGTGGTAAATTTGCACTTAGGCCTAAGAGGTATGTTGGCGGAGTAGTTGATTACATTGACTTGTGTGATGTGGACACCATGAGTATGACTGAGTTACACAATATATTGAAAGAATGTGGTAACCTAGGAGGTCATCTGTATTATTTCAAGTTATCTAAGACTGACATGGAGAGGTCCATGTGGCCATTAGAAACTGATGCAGATGTCATGGACATGACAATGATGATTCCTAAAAACAGACTGATATATGTGTATGCAGTGACTCTTAATCCCGTAGTTGCACTAGTTGATGGACAACCTACCCAAGAGTTTGCACCTTCACAAGAAATGGACCTTGAGTTTGTTGATCCTACTAGTGAACCTGATCACACAGGCCAAATGGTCTGCCTAGAAGATATGGTTGGAGATTTTAGTGATGGTAATAACCAAAATGCAGAAAGTGATGTTGATACCAAAAATGTAAGAGGTGAGACTGAGTGTAGTGTGTAGATGGTGATGGGGATAGCGGTGAGGACTACATTGCAGAAAAGGTTTAAGATGAGTTAAGAGACTGCAGTTTTCACTCAAATTTATCTAACCTTGATAGCACTGATGAGGAAGTATGCTACCACAAGGATGAAAGACATACTAAGAGCAAAGCAAAGGCCAAGGCTAAAGATAGAGTGAATGAGAAGGAAAAAGACACAGGAAAGAAAGAAGACAAAGCTATAGAGAAGGATAATGGTGAAGATACAAGCAAGGAAAAACCAGAAATCCCATTTGAAGAAGAAGAAGAAGATTATGCATCTGATGCCTCTAGCCACTATGTAGAAAGTGATGAAGAAAGGATGACTTGTAATAGCAGTAATGATGAAGAGACTACTTATCTAATATTTAACTTCTAGACATATATGAAAGAACCATTATGGTAAAGCCTGATTCCACTATACTTGTCATGACAGAAGACCTGGAAGTGAAGGATGGCAGGAAAAGATTTAGGAGATTTTACATTTGTTTAGGGCCACTGAAAAAGGGTTTAAATATGGTTGTAGAACTTTGATTAGACTTGATGGGTGCCACTTGAAAGGGCCTTATGGGGGTCAATTGCTAGCAACAATTGAATGTGATAGCATGTGTCCCCTGACCTGGGCAGTTGTTGAGGCAGAAAACAATGATAGTTGGAATTGGTTTTTAAACAATGTGAAAGCAAATTTAAATATTGATAATGATGGTGGCTAGACATTCTTGAGTGACAGGAAAAAGCTACTCCTCTACTTATAAATATGTGTTTACATTATTATTATTATGCGAGTTATATTGAGTTATGTCAATATCTTCTTAAATTTATAACCATGATGTATAGGCTGATCAATGCTTTGGAAGCTGTATTCCCCAATGCAGAGCACATATTCTGTGTTATTCATTTATATAAGAATATGTGGAAAGATCATAAATAAATAAAGGTCAGAATATGTTTATGGTTGGCAGCTAGGGCCACAACAGACTACACATTCAATAAGCATATGGATTAAATGAAGAAGGTACAAAATCATATGATTTTTAATTTATCTTGTTAAATATTGAACCATTACTTAAGTATTAATATGGCTTATACAATTATCAAAGAAATGTTATGGGTAGCTGTAACACCTTCCAGACCCGGGGTATAAGTCTGGGGGTTACTAGCTAATCACCAAACCTGTACAATCTGATTAACAAATAATAATGAAATGAATCTAAACCCCTTTAACACTAACCGGGATCTTTTTAGGTTGAAGTATAAAAATATGAACCACTGACTACTTTATTACAAACCAAATTCAAAATCTTACAAACTCTCTTTATTACAAACCATTGTCTAACCAGTTTTAAACTAATTTAATCTTTTATTCAAACACCCACACTAACTATCTACACTCCACCTGTTCGGGCAATTCAAAGCTTTCTTCCTGGATTGGGATCAACACCTTGGGTATGAGAGGATCCCGAGGCTTGACCCACTTCTTTACAACTCGAGTCCTGATGGGTTTCATATTCCTTCTTAAATGAAAACAATAAGGTGAATAACAACAAAAAGGGGTGAGCCAAAAATTGCTTAACAAGTCCACAAAATATAAACAGTGTTTAAGAAATTTAATAAAATCAGTAACCTGGGTATATCTGCAAAGATATAACCTCGCGAGAATAGAAAGAAGGCCATTGCTAGCGAGTGCAAATGAACTAAACTGGACACAATTCACATCTATACCCTGCTGATCAGCCATGATACATTGCAGATCTATATCCCACTATATAGATCCAATCGGGCACCCAGGCACTACGGCCCATCTCAAGGATCCGGTTATGTCCTGGTCCTTAGGATTAGGTAAACTTAATCCCCAAAAGTATCACTATCCAGTCCATGAAGTAGCAATCAGAACAATCGGTATGCTTTGACATATTCTAATTACCAGAATATAACAACATATGTGAATAACAATTGGAATATGAACAATAAATTCAATGGAAAAGGATAAATCAAGAATTGAAAGGAAATATGAACAAGAATCAAAGGAGTTCAAGTGTGATAAGAATCTGAAGAAATATCAGTATTCTGAATTTAGAATAGGGGAAAAACTTGCCTTCTGCGCGACTCATTTCAATTGTATCACCTTTGTCTTTCACTGGCTCAACCTGCCTTGCTGTCTTAACTTCTGTTAGAGAAATAGACTGGTTTAGTGATTTCGTACTTCAATTACGTCTTGAACCGACTTCACATCGTTCCTATTGTCTACCCATGCGCTTATGACTGACTCGTATATTATATATTAACAAGTGAGACTTGATACCACATAATACACATAAGCACATAAGCACACAATCATTTTTATAGTTAGAATACTTTTTAGAATCAAAATCGACTCGCTGATCGCTCAACTGATCATTATCTGACTCGTTTCCTATTCTTCTGAATTTTTCGAACTCGTCTCGGCACGCAATTCGACTGATAATCAAACAACTAACAAGTTCAATTAATTTCTAAAAGAAATTAGGTTTTAATATTATTTTTAATGAAAAGAATTCATTTTCTGAGTCAAAAGGCTTTCGTTTCGCTCTAATCGGACTAACAGTCTATTTAATATCAATTAAATACAGATAAATCAATTTATTATTCAATATAAATAATTATTACTAATTTTTAAACCCTAAAAATAATTTTTAAATAATTATTTAAGAAAAATCAGAATTAAAAATGATTTTTCTATAATTTTTGAAATTAAAATAAATTTATTATGATTTATTGAAAATTATTTGATTAATTATCAAAATAATTAATCATTTTTAAATAATTAATAAATAAATAATAAATAATTAGTAAATAATTAAGAAAATAATTAAATCTGATTTTTAGAAAATATTTCAGAATTATTTATAATATAAATCAATTAATTAAATAATTAATTAATCAATTTATAAAATAAATAAAACTGATTTTTATAATTAAAATAAAATAAAAATAAAAATAATTCCGAAAATACTTGTCAGAAAATAAATTCTGACAATAACGGATCAAAAGCGGGTTGAAATTGGGTCAAAAACCGGGTTGCCAAGAACAACCGGGTCGGGATGAATACACCGGAAAATTCCCAGATTTCGCTGGGTTCCCCGGACTCCGGCAACACCTGTGGGTCAAACATGTACCTTTTGGTACCGTTTTCAATCCTAACCTAAATCATTCTAAATCAATTGACCAATTTTAGTCCACTGAAAACAATCAGAATCGTCCCTAAATCTGCAACTCCGGCCAAACTGACTTCAAAATCCGGCCAAATATCGAAATCATTCATTTGTACATGAAACTCGATGCTAAATAGTACAAATCAAAGCTTGTAACACGTATAATCAAAGCCCTAACAATTCAATAACCAAAGATTCACCAAAATCACGAAGCTATGTTTTGAAAATTGAACATAAACCCTAGTAATCAAATATTATTATCCAGACATCGTTCATTCAATTAAACACCATGAACCGACTGTAAATCATCTAACAAAGCTATATCAATCATCAAAACATCATAATAACCCTAGAATCAAAAAGTCCTAATTCGAACATAAACCCTAGAAATTGAAAATAAAAAACGATGCATTAAAACATGAAATTGATATCAAAAACAGAAAGAACAAATGAAAACCTTTGATTTGAGTACTCGAACTGCTTGATTTGGTATAGAAATCAAATCAAAATCACCAGTTTAATTCTCGACCCGACCCTGTTCTTCTCGACCCGATTTGTAGAGAATTTTAATTATTTTCTGATTTTTAATGATTAATTATAATTAATTAAATAAAAATTAGGCTATTTATAGTAGTGAAATTAATACTCCTAATTAAAATTAAGGCCCTAATTCTACACTTTTTAAAATTAATAGGCCCCTAATTTTATAATTTTGAGTATTAAAATTTAATTTATAATTATTTTATATATACAATATATATGCCAAAATTTTCCAAAAATTGTGAATAATGCAAAAATACAAAGAAATGGTATAAATGAAAGTCCTATAATTTTATAAATAAAAATGTAATTTTTATGGGGTTTTTAACACCCAATGGGGCCCAGAAAATCATTTTTCGCAAAAGCAGAAAATTTATAAAATGCCTAGATGTTCAGAATATTGCGATGGTAAAAGCCGTTTGATGAAAAATAAGGCCCATTATTTTATTTGAAATGCCTGCTTTAAAATCATGATTCGGGTCGTAAAACTTTTGAAATGAAAAATAAAATATCTGAAAAAATATCTTATTAAGACCTGGACAATACAGAATGCACGTAACACATAGCAATTAGTGTTTGACAGTTAATTCCACATAAATGACATATTAACACACATAAGTTATTATAAATATGTTATAATACAAACGTAAATTTCCCAGACGTTACATCCTTCCCCCCTTAATAGGATTCTGTCCTCAGAATCTTATTGGGAAAAAATGAGGATATTTCTCTAACATTTCACTCTCAAGTTCCCAGGTTGATATTTCAACCATAGGGTTTCTCCACAATACTCGCACTAAAGACACATACTTATTTCTTAACACTTTCTCTCGCCGATCGAAAATTCTTATCGGCTGTTCTACAAAAGACAAATCAGGTTGAATATCTACCAGTTCATACTCGATTACATGTCTAGAATCAGGATTATATCGCTTAAGCATTGACACGTGAAACACATTGTGAATATGTTGCATATGAGGCGGTAAAGCTAATTCGTACGCAACTTTTCCTACTTTCTTCAGAATTTCAAATGGTCCGACGTATCGTGGCTTCAATTTACCATTATTGCCAAATCTGGTCAATCCTTTCCATGGCGATATTTTGAGTAGCACGTGCTCTCCTTCCTGGTAGTCCATATCCTTCCTTGCTTGTTCTGCATATTTGTGTTGTCTTTTTTGTGCTGCATCCAATCGCCTTCGAATAAGTTCTATCTTTTTTTACTCTGTTGGATTAATTCTGGACCCAAAACCTTGCGTTCTCCAACTTCATCCCAATATAATGGTTGTAATATCCCATGTTTTCAAATATTATTATTATTATTATTTGAAATTGTTTATGTGATTTTATGTGAATTTTAGTGAATTATATGACAATTGGAATTGATGTTTGGGTGTTTATATGAGATATTATTTGAGTATTTGAATTTTAATATATCCAGAATAAAATATAGATAATTGTGATATTTTTCTGGTAATTTTTGGGCTGTTACATGATTTTATAATGATTTATAGATTTAATAATTATTTTCTGAATGATTACAAAAATTATTTTATAAAGCCGGGAATCGTCCAACCTCAACCGTTTTTACGTTTTTACAACCCGAAACTTTTCCCAAAACTCCTTCCTAACCTAATCCGGTAATTCCGGACATTTTCCGTGTTTTAACTTTTTCGATTCGGATTACGGTTTGACCCGTACGCGTCCCGGCGCAAATTTTTTGATATGATAATCATTTCGGTAGATCAATAAAACTCGTATTCTCGAGAGACGGGATATTTTTACATTATTTTCCTATATAGTATTTTATAAGAAGCCCGATTTTGATAATTATCCAAATCTGATATTAATTTTTTTATCGTTTTTGTAGTTACTTAGCGGCTAAGTAATCTATTTTTGGATCGTTTTGTAGTTAGTTAGCGGCTAAGCAACTAATTTATCGATCAAAAAGGATCCAGAGCGAACCAATATTCCGTAAATATAAATAGCCTATTTCTTATTTCATTTATTTCGTTTATTCATTTGCAACCAGTAAAAATACACTAAATACAGAGAAAAACCCTAGAAACCAATACGTTCCTGAGAATCAAACGCGTAAACGACGACGTTACCGAACTTCGATTCGGGCGTGTAATATATCAAAATGAAGCTCTCGAAATCTTCTTTTTGATCAATCATCAGTTTTAACCCAAAAATCAAGGTAATTTTCTTATTTAATTATTTTAATTCGAATTATTTAGGGAATAAAATATGAATTTTTGCAGACGTGATTATTTGAGTGTTTTGATGATTCCATGTTATAGTGCATATTTTTCTGGTCAATTTCATATATTATACTTCAAAAATAGAGTTTAATATCATGTAGTAATTGAAGTTTGATTTTCTGGAAATTCTGTAAAAAGCTGTTCTTGGTGTTCTTGAAAAGTTCTGAGAATCAAACCCAAATTTGAAGGTGATATTGAACTCCAAATCACAAGTATTCGTAACCGTTGTGAAGCCCTTGATGGAGATATCTGTTCGTACCCATATCATCAACAGAGGATGATTATTGTGAAAATTTCTTTTTTTCAATTTAGACCCGATTTTTGATTTTTGATTCTTGATTTCTGGGTTGTTTTGATCGTTTTAGATGTTAGAAATAGATTTAACCTACTTTTGGGATTCGATTAATATGATTTTGGTTGTTGGTGGAGTTTGGAAATGGTTAACTCGAGTTCTTGGTTTTTTTAGTTTTTTTTTCAAATTTTTTGAGTAATCATGATGTTGGTTGTTGATTAGAGGATAGTAATAGATTGCATATAGTCTCAACATCATTTTGGTATACAGCACGACGAAATTGGTTCAGCAATAATCGAAATTGGTGTTAGCCGGAGTTGGAGCTCAATCGCCGGCTTCAATGGAGGTTTTGGTCGGCGATGAGGTTTCCGTTTTGGGTCATCGAAGTTGAGGCTGAATCTGTGTTTCTGGGAGTTAGTCGAGTGAGTTTGGTAAAGAATCAGGGATGTTGCGTGTTGTTTATGGGCAAAACGGAGTCTCGCCGAAACCGGTGAACTCGCTGAAATCTGCAGAATATTCGGCGTGTTCTTCGTGTTCTTCAAGACCCGTTTTGGACCCACTTATCGACCCGTTTCAGTTTATGACAGACCCGACTTTGATCCTTGCCTGTCCAGTAACATTTCTAAAGCATGTTTCTGGATTTTCTGTTTTACAAATAATTCAAAAATCCTATTTTAAAATTCTAAAAATTCATTTTTTTTTTGAAAATCATTATTTTAATTTTGAAAATTTATTTTATTTCAAAAATAAATCCAAATTATTCAATTATTTAATTTTAGTTGATAATTAATTATTTACTTAGTCAATTAATTTAAATATTAATTGATTAATTAATTTAATTAGTTATTAATTAATTTTAATTGATTATTTAATTAGATTTAATTATTTATTTTTGATTTAAAAATTCTAAAAAATGGGTTCGAGCTTTAAAATATTATTTTAAATTATTTTCCAGGCTCGATAATTCTTATAAATTATTTTCGGGTGTTCGAGCCCTATTATTTAATTATTAAATGATTCAGAGACCCGTTTTAATTCCGAAAAATATTCAAAAATTCATAATAAATAAATTGTTCGTCCGTTTAATACGAAACGAACGCCTCAAGACTCAGAAAAATATTCCGCTTTCAATAAAAATACTTTCCAGACCCAAATCCTTTTGTTTCGAAAGGTCGCTTGTTTTACAAGTCATTTTGATTCAATTATTGATCGATAAATCATATTTTTGACCCGATTTCAGTTTTAAACATACCGAGTCGAACCTTTGGATGAACCGAGTCATATGTGATATGAATTATGTGATACATGAGTTATGTGCTTATGTGCTATGTAAATTATGTGTATATGTGGATCAAGAAACCTGTGTTTGTCTGTTATATTTATATGTGGGCTATCGTATGGGTAGACGATAGGCTTTTGACGCGCAGTTCATCGAGTAATTATCGTTTAGATGATTAAAGTTGTATCTTCTAATTATAAATACGGATCGCTCGAGTTGATCGGGACTAGACATTGGAAAGAATGAAATAGAATGATATTGGATATCTGGCTTCTAGCAATCGCAGGAGCGGCGTATCAATAAATTGTTGAAATAAAAGAGGGTGATGTCATAAGATGTCAGAATGAGGGATTGCGTTTCTATGAGTGTGACTAACTGCTAAAAAACCCAAAGGCAAGTATCCATATCATCACTTATTGTTCAAGTGATATTTATTTTAAATCTTCTTATGCAAGTATTGCTTTCCCTAATTTCAGTTCTGAATAGATAAATATTTTACATATTCCTGAATTAAATGATTCTGTTTATGCAAGCACTCTTCTGCTATTCTATGTTCATAATAGTTAAGTGATTTTACTTATCAAATTAATGGTTTTATAAATATTTTGAATTTTGAGAAAGATAACGTTGTTTTAGTTTTTATGCCCAAGTAAATGGGGGAATAAAATTTTATAAGGGTGTCGAGTATTATGACCCCTTTCAATAAAATGTTTTAAGATTGGATGGTTGCGTAAGAGGCCGTGGCGGCGGTCCAGCGGAGATTTAGGTATTATACAAGATATAATACTATTAGGCCGATATGTGCCTTGGGTGCCCCATTTGTTTAGTTGAATATGCTTCGGCATACCGGTGTTGCTCCGCGGCTGATCACCGACGGCAACACACCGTCGTTCGAGGATTCCAATCTAAATTATTATATTGCTTTTGATAATCTTATAAGGAATGATTTATCAACTGTTTTGGTTTTGAATAAAGGTGGAATACAGTTTTGATTCGGTTGCTGATTGATGTTGATATTTAAGTTATTGTTAAATATCAAAGGTGGTATTAATGCAGATGATTGATGTTGACTTCCATATTTTAATGCGGGTAGGTTGTGAGCATCAAAGTTCGTATTGATATCTAATTTCATAAGACATCAAAATGAATATTAATATCAAGAGTTGAGTTTTGAATAAAGTTTATGATTCAATCCATAATCATTGTTTCTTGTTATTGTTGTTTACGATATTTTCGTAAACATTGCTTTACGAGTGTTGTTCTCGTCAACATTCAAAGTATTGCTGAAGCATTTCATTCAAAAATATCAAAAAGAGTTTTGCATACAGAAAGAAACAATTATCCGATTCTTTATTAAATTTTCTGTTTCAGCAATGATGATTAAATGTTCTGCTCTAATGCAGATGTCGATTTTATTATCAAAAGACCCTATATTTGTCATAATGATCTTGCTGAGCATTTCTTTCGCTCATACTTGCCAGTTTTCAAATTTAACCTCCAGTGGATTAGCTTGCGCTGTTTAGCTGCGTAATTCGAGGAAGCAAAGAAGAAGCTTTTGGAAGGTGGTTAGTCCAGGGTTTGCGAACTAGTGTAAGTTTTACTGTATATAGTTGTTTATATTATATTATATTATAGTGGTGTATTTTATAATTGGGCCTAGTATACTTCTTTTCGAAGTTATACTAGCGGGTTAAGTATTAAGATTGAGAATTGTTGAAAAGAGTTTTAAAAGAAAGTGAAAAATTTATTGATGGAATTTGGAATTCTTGTTTCTAGAATTGTAACCTTAAAGGATCTTGGATTAGTTTGGGGTTATAGATGCTAAATATCTTCCGCTGGTATTTTATTATTAATTTAAAAGATTAATTTGGATTGAGGTTTCATAGTGACGACTAAATCCTCTGATCCCGGATTTGGGGGCGTTACAGGTTGGTATCAGAGCTGAGGTTATAGTAAACTAGAAACGAGAGTGTGTAGGAGTGTGTATAGCTATATGAGGACGTTTGAGCTCATATCGAGTTCCTGTTGGACTATTGGATATAGTACCAACGAGTAAGTTAAGATAGGTGCATTCGTTCGAGATGGACGTGTCTAGCTGGATGGAACCCCGGGAAGCTGCAAACTTCTATGGTGGAATCTTCTAAGGCCACTACATTTCATTGACGATGAAGATTATCGATATCCTTGGAATATGAAGAAGTGTCTAGAATCAGATGGCGAGTCAACAGAAGAATTCAAAAAGAAGATAAATATTAAGACTTTGGCAATACCTTCTCTTTCTAGCAATTCTTTTGACTTCTCTCAAAAAGAAATATCAGTTAAAAGACATAATCCCTAACACCAGTTTATTAATTTTGTGCCAGAATTTTTATTCTCTGGACTTCAATTCCTTCAGAAATATCAGCTTTGAAATCTTTTCAGTTTTATTCATTTGATTTTGAATTCCTTTTACTCTGACTAAGATGAACAACCCTAACTATAGGGGACACAAGGTATACCTGTCTGTGTGATAGGAGTTGGATGGGACGCCATCACTTGTGTGTGTTGTGAATACATGAAGGTTAACAACCTTTAGTAGTGTCTTAATTTGGACACGCAATGTAACACCCCCAAATCCGGGGTCGGGGATTCGGGTTGTCACGAGTTCCATTTCCTTTATCAATACTAAGCTTAACAGTCAACCAGCTACTGAGTACTGTGGCCCCACAATATACACACACACACACCATAAGTTATAGTCTCAGAGATGAATACCAAAAGTAACACAAGTTATTTTATTCAACAGTTATAAACCGTTACACCTTAAAAGGGTTTCTGAATAAATTTACATTTCTTTGCCATTATTACAATTCATATAGATACATAAGTCTGGTACATCAGAAGTTGAAAGCCTAACCTATTGGTAATTTCTAACCGCTTCCAGAAAGCTGCGGAACGTTTCCTAACCGCTTGCGAATTGGAAGCTTGGTCCTGTTCATCTTTTCTATCTGTTGTTGTGTGATGAAAGAAGAAAGAAAGGGTGAGCAACAAGCCCACCGAAATAATATATAATAATTAACAATATATGAGCATTCTCATCGTACTCATGAAAGTCTTGGTCAAGAAGAAATGAACCAAGCTGATATCTTAACGCGACCAAGTCGCAAAATATTCAGTATATATATACATATATACTTTTCACAATCTTTGAAGTCCTCTGACATGTATAATATACACAGAGTTCCAGTTTATAACTGTATAAAAATATCGTTGCAAGGTGATCTCATATATCTAACCTTGTCTCAACTTTTTTCTGAAAATCTTTGACATGCACAAGATAATCATTTACTAGATATAAGTTTAAAAGATGAAGTTACAAGATACTCCAATATACTTATATCTTTTCCGAATACTACTTGAACTACCACCGTTCAAGGTATAATCTGTGTCAAAAGTTCATCACATAGATGAGACTACAAGATATGATTTGAATAGATTCAATCCTTGAAATATCATTAAAAAAATGAAGTTACGAGATACTTCATTAAGTCCCGATATATATATATCCATATATATATATATATCTCTCATACATTTCCTGAAAACCTTTATCATGTAAAGTATGAACAGAGTTGTAATATCCAATTAATTTGGAAAGAAATGAATTTTAGCATAAACCCGATATCTTGCTGATCAGGAAAAGATACCAATAAGTAACCTTTTCTACTGTAGATGGATGAATTCCTCACCGGTCATCACCCTGGCTGCATTAGGACCCCGCGCTAGACCGTTACCCGGCCACTCACGCGTGGATGAACTGTCACCCAGCCTCTTACACCTTCATAGACCGTACCCCGGCCTGTCGCTTATGCCGACTCAATTAGATGGACTTACTTCCCGAACGTTGGGCAAGTAATCAAATTGTTTTCTCAAAACAGCAACCTCGTTGCGAATATAAAATACACCACAGAGCCGAATCCCTAAGATTTTGAGTGAGTATTTAAATCCCCTTCGAAAGGAAGATCTTAAAAATAACAAATGAGTTTTGGAATCCGCTCTAACTTTTAAAAATCATTTTGAAGACTCGAAAACATTTTTAAGAATGTTTGGAGTAATGCTGATTTAATGAAATAAATCATTCCCGATATATTAGAAAATATCTGAATATTATTATTTAAATAATATTCCCAAAATGATAATCCTTATAAAAATAATTGAAGTAGAAGTTTTAAAACTTATACTTGAAATGAATAATAAATAACCAAAGATATACTTATACGAAAGTACGATCTTTATTTGAATAATCGAAAATAAGTTTGATTATCGAAATATTATTCTTTAATAAAATAAAGAATATTATTTAATAAATAAGCGGAGTCATAAGTCCTCAAATAAATATTCAAAATAATATTCATTAAATAAAATAAACGGAGTCTTAAGTCCTCGAATGAATATTCAAATTAATATTCATTAAATAAACTAAACGGAGTCATAAGTCCTCGAATGAATATTCAAAATAATATTCATTAATTAAAATAAAGTTATCGAATAAACCTTATTCGATTAATAGTTTTGAAAACTATATCTATCTATATATATATATTATACTCGGGAACATCGACTCCCGGTTTAGCAATATGTTCACCTTTGGGTCCCCTATACTAAGGGTATACGCAACTACTGCTTATCTCTAGCATAGGTATTACGCAACTTATAAGCATTGAATCAACAATTAGATATCAAGATTACGAAAAAGCATGCATATAAATATCATATCACATGCTCCAATATATCGCAAGTTTTGCTAATAACAATCATGCACTTATCACAAGATAATGCATATACATATATTTACATCACAACAACAGTATAACGGGTAGAAAACTTGCCTGAGTGTTCCCGGATAGACTTAAGCTTAGAGTGGGTCCGATAACCTATGAACAATAACATAAATCGGAATTAAACCCCGGTCGCTTAAGAAACTAGACTTTAACCAATTGAACCTAAATGTTAGCTTATGGTCAGTTCTACGCTTAACAAATCACGTAAGTCGTTCAAGTACCCTCGGTTCCACCATTTTTAATAAATTAACCATTAAGAATTTTAAGGCGATTCTTCCGCGAGTACCCTACCAACTGTCTAACCCACTTTACATAATTGTTTCATACTCCAATTAGTCATTTAAGGGTCTTAACCAAGGTTTCAAAGTAAGGCGAGGGGTAATGGTTCAGTCGCGAAACACCGTTACTTAAAACAGTCGTTTCTCCTAAACCGTACATCGGATTCAAGTGAACCACATATCAAAACGAAGCTCGTAACATGAACTATCTAATCATGGCAATGGTCAAAACCTAATAGTGAGTTAACGGGTCCTGATGTTAAGAACAAAAGCAGTCGAAGGTAAATCGGGCATTACGACGGCTATGTTTATGCGATTACCAAATTTGTACAACTCCAAATCAATCCACAATCAACCACAAATCAACCCACAATGATTGTTACAACCAAAATTCATCCATACACTACTACAACAGCCCCAACAACTTAAGATTTCCACTTTATACTACTTCTCAATCATGAACTAAAAGCTTACTTAAGTTCATTAACTATTTAATCAAGATTTAACCATCAAACTCTCTACAAACTCAACCAAACTTTAAACAACCAAGAATCATGCTTCTCATAAACTATAACAATCAAAACCACTCCTAAATACTCAAAAGTAAAGCTAGGGTATGAGGTTTTACCTTCCTTGGTGACTGATAAGTAGCTAGGAAGCCTTAAGGAGCCTTGATCTAACCTCCTACAAGCTTGATCTTTCAAAGAAATCAAGAACACAAAAATTAATTTCAAGAAAGTACTATTCACCATCTTCTTGAATGATTTATAGGAAATGCTAGGAAAGGATTTGAAGCTAAGATTCCTAGAAAGTATGTAACTTAACTAGGAGAAGCTAGGATAATTACCTTGTAAATTAGCAAGTGGGGGAGCTTGGACTTCCCATTTCTTAAGAAAGGAGCCGAGAGCTTTTGTTCTTGAAAAAAGAAATGTCAACTTCTATTTTTGTGTTATGATTTTGTTTTGGCTTGGTTGATGTTGTTTTGTTTGATAATTAACCTTTTAACCTTGGTAAATTTTGTGTGGCTTAGAATCAACCAACAACACACTTCTTTTTGTCATGCTTATGTCACTCTCCTATGTCATCTTCCCACATTTGTCCTCTTCTTGGTGTGGTGACATCATCATCACTAACCTCTTTGATTAGCTCCTAATTACTTGGCTAATGACCGCTGATCTGTTATACGGTTCGCTTAACTTTCGTTCTTGTTTATCGTTTGAGGGATCATGCCCGAGATCTTATTACTTGGATTTCCTTAACCTTTCTCAATACATTATATTCCTTTTATGACCCTCTCTTATAATCCTTGAATTTAAATCCTTTTTATCCTGTTACCTTATACTCAATTCTTTCGGTATCTGGTGGATTTTCGGGAAAAATCAAAGTATTGGAATTTGGATTCTAACGATCTTTACATACACTTGTATCCCATATAGAGTACAAATAAGATCTCAGAATAACAATACAAGAACCCCTAGATAGTGTGGCATGAAAAGTTTTCTTATTCAGAATAATCAGCAAAAATACTATTCATAAGGGTTACAAAAATTCCAAAAATTGGGGTTATTACAGTCTCCCCTCCTTAAAAGGATTCTGTCCCGGAATCAGATAAAAATGAATAGGGATACTTTCTTAGCATTGCACTTTCTAACTCTCAAGTTAATTTTCGCACATTGTGGTTCTACCACCAACTTTAACTAGCTTGATAATCCCTTCTCCTAAGCACTTGTCCCTTTTTGATCTATAACCCTTCCTGGTTGCTCCATATAGGTTACGTCTGGTTGCATGTCTATGCGCTCATATGCCCCTATTTGTCTGGCATCCGAATTACACTTCCTTAACATTGATACGTGGAACACGTTATGAACTTGCTACAGGTTCGGGGGTAGGGCTAGCTCATATGCTAACTTCCCAATACGTCTTACTATTTCCAAGGGTCCAACAATTTATGGGCCTACCTTTCCTTTCCTTCCGAACCTCGTCCATCTTTTCCAAGGGAATACCTATAACAGCATTAGGTCCCCTACTTCCTATTCCTTGTCCTTTCGTGTCAAATCAACATACTTCTTTTATCCATCTTGGGCTACTACCAGCCGTCCTCTGATTAGATCTATTATATCATTGGTTCTTTGGACCGCTGC
The DNA here is from genome assembly GCF_009905375.1 of Apium graveolens. NCBI lineage: Eukaryota > Viridiplantae > Streptophyta > Magnoliopsida > Apiales > Apiaceae > Apium > Apium graveolens. Next base: position 44,347,913 of record NC_133651.1, read on the forward strand.
TGGTACGAGCATTTTGCGCTCTACAACTTCATCCTACCATAAGGGAGATCGACATTTTCTTCCCTCAAGGATCTCATAAGGCGACATCTCGATAATGACATATGATCTATTGTCGTAAGAAAACTCAATCCGCGATAAATGATCATTCCAAATTCTTTCAAGTCTATTGCACAGACTCTCATAATAGCTTCTAGCACTATAGCTTTTACTTCTCAATAATCCTTCTTTTCATGTTCGTAGTCATTACTATCTTCCGTACATAATACTATACTGGTTACACTTTTGCTCGTTAGCTATCACCTTTTAATATTTGCGTCAACCTTAGTATCATGAACGCGTTAGATTCGGAATACCACCGCACTGATACTACTTCCTTTAGCTGCTTCCATCTTCGAAAGCTTGATATATCGTATAGAAGTAAAAGATTTTATTGAGAGATCATTATGATCATGAACACTTGTTCTATTGCATAATTAGTATAGAAGGTGGCCAGCCTTTAGTACTTGACAAGCAATTATACAACATGTGGTATCCTACTAGGCTTCTATCATACAGATAGATAGTCATTCGGCAATACCTCCCCTTCTGGAAGGGTTGTTCTTCTCAGCTTATACAAAATGAAAAGGAGAGAAAAGAACGAATTGAAGAGAATTGTATATATGTAAAAATATACTGCCACAAAATATCTGGCTTGGAATCTACCTCTGAACTATAGAGGTTTGTCATAGGAGAACAAAACGTATGTGTATATATATCAACATCAGGTATTATAGCATCGTATTTCACATGCCTAAATATTTTTGATATTCTGCCCATCATTCTATGGACCCATGCTCTTGCTCGAGCTTATACACAATTACCTTTGAAACTCCCTCGACGTCGAAAATCGAATCTGGGATCTCATTCTACACATCATCGTTACTAGAATTCTATGCTTGCACCGCAACCTTCCTCGTATAGTAATACGACTCTCTATTCATAAGAGGGAATAAATATATAATATGTAAATACTCCACTAGGTAGTCTATCAATGATAACTTATATATCAACACGACCCTATTAGGGGTACTCAATCTCAACATCCATTCCAATACAACTCTCACGGTTGTAATCAGCTCATTACTCGCAGAATCATTGTTGCATTACTATGGTCCACCACTGACCTACTGTAGTCATTCATTTTCTATAAAATCTTAATAGCTAACCATACGGAGTCCATACATGTCGTATCGGATTCTTCTAAGGAGGCAACATAATCACCATTCCATGATTCATGAAGAACACTCCTGAACTTTGCGTACATATGACATGAAGCAGATAAAATTGCAGAAGAGTTTCAATAAAAGCAACGATAGCAGGTTAACACCATTATTAACCATATGTCTTTATTAGGAGACATGAAGCTCAAGGTTCATTTAGTCCTTTCGTAACATGGTCCTAGCTTATCTCAAGATATAACCTTATAAGATAGATAGCCCGCTCACGGTGATTTCATAAATTAAATCTTTACCAAACTACTATCACGGTTGAGTATCGCACAATCATCAGAAGGAATTTCAATCTTTCAAACCATAATACAACCTTCACGGCTTAAACCATCATCACTGTATTCCTCTGGCACGAGCACCTATAATTATCCTCTTACATTTAAAGTGTCGGCCACCTCTTTGGCCTTTCCTGATAGTAAAGTTTCCTTACAATCAATGTCTTTTAAATGATCTTCAACTAAATTCTCTACCTCATTTCCAATCACTACTTGTGTGAAAATGCTCTTCATTATGCCTTGGTAAAAAAAATAAATCATCACTTTTCCATAAGTTATTGTCTCGGTCTTTTAGAGGTTAACATTGTCACGATTGACTCTTGATCATACTTAGGACGTCTCTTATTTTGGGTCCTTCTTGATTTCACCAATCTCGACCCTTATTGGGTCAATCTATACTTTCTTATGGTTCAACATGTGCCCCACCTGGCATTATTATAATTACGTCACATTTCCTTTATCAAAATTTCTATTTTTGAGAACTTTGAATATTACCTTTCTCCTTGTAAAACCTCTAAGGTTATCCTTAAATCCTTCATCAGGTACACCCTAGGCATAGGGCATATCAAGATACCATTTACTAATACCAGAATCATTGTCTATATACTTCTGAAAATTTCTCTACTGATCTTTAAAGGTTGTTGTTACCTTAATCCTTTCCAATTCATACTGTCAAAACTCATGTTGTCCCTATCAAGGGCGAAATGCCATCTTTTATGCATTCCCCTAGGATTCATCTCAAGTTATCGAGGTTCTATCATTAATTCCACCTTTAAAAAGGTACAGGCATCCTTTCATGGATAAATCAAGTCATATATCCTTCATAGCTTATCTATTTAATCATTTCCACCTCGATAGTCTATACCTAATTTCATAATAGCATCCTTATTCAAATTGAGGTCAATCCATATGGCCTCCAAAAGATAACAATGGTTATACGCTTTTCTTTCCTGATTTGGTAATGATAACATGGATGTTCTGGAAGATATTGGTCGTGTTCAACGTGAAAATCTTCTTAATAAATCCTCACTTACTTTTGTTGTTTATCTCAACAGTCATCTCAATGTTGGGATATCTCTCATACCTGGCATCTCCCTTTCTGGGTATCAAGCCACCGGTCTTACACTTCACATTCTTGAAGGTCACTTCCTTCATCCAATTTTCCTAATTTCCTACTTTCTTGTCTCCTCAGTCTATCCGCGTCTCATTATTTATCCTTCGAACTATCTCAAGGTTTCCTCGAATCCTCCCAACTTACAGGGGATAAAATATATGTATCTCTTATGCCTTCAATCATCAATTTTAACTCATGGTAAATCACCCTCATCGTGACGATTACATACTTTTCTATTTCTATTGCTACGAGTCTTTAGGGTTTCCTCATACCCAACTTCCTTATCATTCCTCAAACTCTATTGCCTTTATATTCCTTTCCACTTCAATTTCTTTTTATTTTCCTTTCTCTTATCATTATTTCATGAACCAACACAACATAAGCATTGATTTCAAACATCCCGTCATTCTGGATTCGTGTCCTCAGAATGAATCTTGACAACTTTTCCAACTTAGATTCATAATTCATCATACTCGTCTGCCTTTGTTCTGGCTCTAAAGCTTTTACACTATCTCCATAACCTTGGGAAGTACTTTCCTGAAAACAATTGACTGAACATAAATCAGTTTATTATAATCTCTTGCTCCGTGCCTTCCTTGGCCTTTCACCAGCGGGTGGTCTCTCTCTTAGGAGGGTAAGTGACAAAAATAGTTTTTTTTGTGATTCGTCAATCATTTAGAATATCAAATGATTCCTCTATTTCCTTTAGCCAGGCTCTTGCCTCGGCTAGCTCAGCTTGTTCCTTGGAACTCTGAGAGCTTAGCGACTTAAAGGTCCTGAAAGAATTTTCCACCGCATTGCTTCCTCAGGGTGGTGGTTAGGAATAAAAGTATAAGTTTTGTTTAGGCAGGTCCATGAATTGCCGTATAGGAGTACCGTCTCGGGTCTCCTTTCCTTACTTGACTTTCTGTTTCCTTATATCTTAATTGTGACCTCCCTGATTATTACATTCAAGGTTTGCTCCTAATCTTATTCCTCGTGGGGGCATAATGCTTGGAAAATTTTTGAAAATCTCTGGATATTTGTCTTACTTACTTTGCTTAAATCCTTCCCTCGTTCAGTCCTTGCATGATTGCAAATTATGAATTCTCAAGTTCTATAAACTTCATGACACTTTCTTAAGTTTTCACAGCGCAATTAACAATATGAACTTATCACAAACAAACTGTTCTGAACTGAAATTAACGAATATATACTTAACCATTTGTTCGAGGGTACAACAACTAAACACATTAAAGAGAATTACATCATTTGAGCTGATCACTTCTATCCCAAAAGTACTACCATAGATAATCATCTAGTCATTAAAACTAATCATTCATAACTTAGGCTAATCCTCCAAAAGAGGTGCTGCATGAAATCCTTGTCAGATTGCTCAGACTCTGCACACTAATATGGATCAAGAAATGCGGGCACGCACGACATCCCTAACCTGCTCCATTAAAGTGGTGATGAGGTCTAAGATAGTTGCAAGTAGAGCTGGATCAATCTGACCCTCAAGATGGCATCTAGTTGCAATTCGGGTGGTAGCCTCAATCCTTTCCATGCTATAAGCTAATCTTGCTGGAAGTACCCCGCCCTCAATCCTTGGTATAGTAAGTCGATCTAACAGATAACTCCTAACATTACAGGCCTCAGACAGGCCACCAAAAGTCATATATTAATCGGAGATAAGAGAAATGAGTGGTAGCATCTAGCAGTCCATGGGGTGCAGGTGGTGCAGACCCAGGAGATCCAAATGGATAACCAAGCACGGTATCAGGTGACCATGGTGCAGGAGATAAAGGTGGCATTTCCTCAGTAGGTGTTGGGCTCTGTACAGGGGAGGGAACAGGAATTGGTGGAACCTCATGGATGTCTACAGGAACCTCTGGAAGAGGATCTGACACTGGTATAATTGGTGCCGTGGAAGGCCCCACTCCTTCTGCCCTCATCATCTTTTGTGCCCTTGGTAACTCTTCATCCTCTAGTGCCACCCTCGCGGCCATTCTAGCTCTGGTAGTCGCCCTGACTACGGTCATCAATTCCTCAGCGGTCCTCTCTTCATTCTCGTTAGAATCCTCCACGAGATCCTCCTCAGCAACAATCCCTTCTGGGATAACATCCTCAACCGCAAAATTCTCAATATGAATCTCATCCGGTCCCTCGTTAGGGTAGTCTATTGGATTCACAATTTGATCTCCAACATGTAATAAAACATCCTCAGGCTGATGCTTCTGAACCTCAGGGTTCGGTGCCCCGCTGCCCTATACGAGAACGAACTATGTTACTATCATAATATTTATAAGGGTTCCCGTAAGGGTTTTAACTGTCAGTACTATGTTAGGTAGCCCGACTATGAACTTGGCAAGAGTTCTTATTATCTTAGTAAACTTATTATCTTAACGTCACATCATCTCTGAAGTTTATAATGTTTGGCTCTGATACCATTTCTATAACACCCCCAAATCCGGGGTCGGGGATTCAGGTTGTCACGAGTTCCATTTCCCTTATCAATACTTAACCTTAACAGTCAACCAACTACTGAGTACTGTGCCCCACAATATACACACACACACCAAAAGTTATAGTCTCAGAGATGAATACCAAAAGTAACACAAGTTATTTTATTCCACAGTTATAAACCGTTACACCTTAAAAGGGTTTCTGAATAAATTTACATTTCTTTTCCATTATTACAATTCATATAGATACATAAGTCTGGTACAACAGAAGTTGAAAGCCTAGCCTATTGGTAATTTCTACCTCAGCTACAGCGGCATCAACGCTTCCAGAAAGCTGCGGAACGTTTCCTAACCGCTTGCGAATTGGAAGCTTGGTCATGTTTATCTTTTCTATCTGTTGTTGTGTGATGAAAGAAGAAAGCAAGGGTGAGCAACAATCCCACCGAAATAATATATATAATAATTAACAATATATGAGCATTCTCATCGTACTCATGAAAGTCTTGGTCAAGAAGAAATGAACCAAGCTGATATCTTAACGCGACCAAGTCGTAAAATATTCAGTATATATATATACATATATACTTTTCACAATCTTTGAAGTCCTCTGACATGTATAATATACACAAAGTTCCAGTTTATAACTGTATAAAAATATCGTTGCAAGGTGATCTCATATATCTAACCTTGTCTCAACGTTTTTCTGAAAATCTTTGACATGCACAAGATAATCATTTACTAGATATAAGTTTAAAATATGAAGTTACAAGATACTCCAATATACTTATATCTTTTCCGAATACTACTTGAACTACCACCGTTCAAGGTATAATCTGTGTCAAAAGTTCATCACATAGATGAGACTACAAGATATGATTTGAATAGATTCAATCCTTGAAATATCATTCAAAAGAAATGAAGTTACGAGATACTTCATTAAGTCCCGATATATATATATATCCATATATATATCTCTCATACATTTCCTGAAAACCTCTGTCATGTAAAGTATGAACAGAGTTGTAATATCCAATGAATTTGGAAAGAAAAGAATTTTGGCATAAACTCGATATCTTGCTGATCAGGCAAAGATACCAATAAGTAACCTTTTCTACTGTAGATGGATGAATTCCTCGCCGGTCATCACCCTGGCCGCATTAGGACCTCGCGCTAGACCGTTACCCGGCCACTCACGCGTGGATGGACTGTCACCCAGCCTCTTACACCTTCATAGACCGTACCCCGGCCTGTCGCTTATGCTGACTCAATTAGTTGGACTTACTTCCCGAACGTTGGGCAAGTAATCAAATTGTTTTCTCAAAACAGCAACCTCGTTGCGAATATAAAATACACCACAGAGCCGGATCCCTAAGATTTTGAGCGAGTATTTAAATCCCCTTCGAAAGGAAGATCTTAAATATAACAAATGAGTTTTAGGATCCGCTCTAACTTTTAAAAATCATTTTAAAGACTCGAAAACATTTTGAAGAATGTTTGGAGTAATTCTGATTTAATGAAATAAATCAGTCCCGATATATTAGAAAATATCTGAATATTATTATTTAAATAATATTCCCAAAAGGATAATCCTTATAAAAATAATTGAAGTAGAAGTTTTAAAACTTATACTTGAAATGAATAATAAATAACCAAAGATATACTTATACGAAAGTACGATCTTTATTTGAATAATCGAAAATAAGTTTGATTATCGAAACATTATTCTTTAATAAAATAAAGAATATTATTTAATAAATAAGCGGAGTCATAAGTCCTCAAATGAATATTCAAAATAATATTCATTAAATAAAATAAACGGAGTCTTAAGTTCTCGAATGAATATTCAAAATAATATTCATTAAATAAAATAAACGGAGTCATAAGTCCTCGAATGAATATTCAAAATAATATTCATTAATTAAAATAAAGTTATCGAATAAACCTTATTCGATTAATAGTTTTGAAAACTATATCTATATATATAATTATACTCGGGAACATCGAATCCCGGTTTAGCAATATGTTCACCTTTGGGTCCCCTATACTAAGGGTATACGCAACTACTGCTTATCTCTAGCATAGGTATTATGCAACTTATAAGCATTGAATCAACAATTAGATATCAAGATTACAAAAAAGCATGCATATAAATATCATATCACATGCTCCAATATATCGCAAAATTTGCTAATAACAATCATGCATTTCTCACAAGATAATGCATATACATATATTTACATCACAACAACAGTATAACGGGTAGAAAACTTGCCTGAGTGTTCCCGGATAGACTTAAGCTTAGAGTGGGTCCGATAACCTATGAACAACAACATAAGTCGGAATTAAACCTCGGTCGCTTAAGAAACTAGACTTTAACCAATTGAACCTAAATGTTAGCTTATGGTCACTTCTACGCTTAACGAATCACGTAAGTCGTTCGAGTACCCTCGGCTCCACCATTTTTAATAAATTAACCAGTAAGAATTTTAAGGCGATTCTTTCACGAGTACCCTACCAACTGTCTAACCCACTTTACATCATTGTTTCATACTCCAATTAGTCATTTAAGGGACTTAACCAAGGTTTCAAAGTAAGGTGAGGGGTAATGGTTCAGTCGCGAAACGCCATTACTTAAAACGGTCGTTTCTCCTAAACCGTACATCGGATTCAAGCGAACCACATATCAAAACGAAGCTCGTAACATGAACTATCTAATCATGGCAATTAACAGTGAGTTGACTGGGTTCTGATGGTAAAAACAAAAGCAGTCTAAGGTAAATCGGGCATTACGACGGCTATGTTTACGATTACCAAATTTGTACAACTCCAAATCAATCCACAATCAACCACAAATCAACCCACAATCATTGTTACAACCAAAATTCATCCATACACTACTACAACAGCCCCAACAACTTAAGATTTCCACTTTATACTACTTCTCAATCATGAACTAAAAGCTTACTTAAGTTCATTAACTATTTAATCAAGATTTAACCATCAAACTCTCTACAAACCCAACCAAACTTTAAACAACCAAGAATCATGCTTCTCATAAACTATAACAATCAAAACCACTCCTAAATACTCAAAAGTAAAGCTAGGGTATGAGGTTTTACCTTCCTTGGTGAGTGATAAGTAGCTAGGAAGCCTTAAGGAGCCTTGATCTAACCTCATACAAGCTTGATCTTTCAAAGAAATCAAGAACACAAAAATTAATTTCAAGAAAGTACTATTCACCATCTTCTTGAATGATTTATAGGAAATGCTAGGAAAGGATTTTGAAGCTAAGATTCCTAGAAAGTATGTAACTTAACTAGGAGAAGCTAGGATAATTACCTTATAAATTAGCAAGTGGGGGAGCTTGGACTTCCCATTTCTTAAGAAAGGAGTCGAGAGCTTTTGTTCTTGAAAAAAGAAATGTCAACTTCTATTTTTGTGTTATGATTTTGTTTTGGCTTGGTTGATGTTGTTTTGTTTGATAATTAACCTTTTAACCTTGGTAAATTTTGTGTGGCTTAGAATCAACCAACAACACACTTCTTTTTGTCATGCTTATGTCACTCTCCTATGTCATCTTCCCACACTTGTCCTCTTCTTGTTGGTGTGGTGACATCATCATCACTAACCTCTTTGATTAGCTCCTAATTACTTGGCTAATGACCGCTGATCTTTTACACGGTTCGCTTAACTTTCGTTCTTGTTTATCGTTTGAGGGATCATACCCGGGATCTTATTACTTGGGTTTCCTTAACCTTTCTCAATACATTATATTCCTTTTATGACCCTCTCTTATAATCCTTTCATTTAAATCCTTTTTATCCTGTTACCTTATACTCAATTCTTTCTGTATCTGGTGGATTTTCGGGAAAAATCAAAGTGTTCGAATTTGGATTATGACGATCTTTACATACACTTATATCCCATATAGAGTACTGATAAGATCTCAGAATAACAATAGAAGAACGCCTACATAGTGTGGCATGAAAAGTTTTCTTATTCAGAATAATCAGCAAAAACACTATTCATAAGGGTTACAAAAATTCCAAAAATTGGGGTTATTACAGTCTCCCCTCCTTAAAAGGATTCTGTCCCAGAATCAGATAAAAATGAATAGGGATACTTTCTTAGCATTGCACTTTCTAACTCTCAAGTCAATTTTCCCACATTGTGGTTCTACAACCAACTTTAACTAGCTTGATAATCCCTTCTCCTAAGCACTTGTCCCTTTTTGATCTATAACCCTTCCTGGTTGCTCCATATAGGTTACGACTGGTTGCATGTCTATGCGCTCATATGCCCCTATTTGTCTGGCATCCGAATTACACTTCCTTAACATTGATACGTGGAACACGTTATGAACTTGCTACAGGTTCGGGGGTAGGGCTAGCTCATATGCTAACTTCCCAATACGTCTTACTATATCCAAGGGTCCAACAATTTATGGGCCTACCTTTCCTTTCCTTCCCTTCCGAACCTAATCCATCTTTTCCAAGGGAATACCTATAACAACATTAGGTCCCCTACTTCCTATTCCTTGTCCTTTCATGTCAAATCAACATACTTCTTTTATCCATCTTGGGCTACTACCAGCCGTCCTCTGATTAGATCTATTATATCATTGGTTCTTTGGACCGCTGCTGGTACGAGCATTTTGCGCTCTACAACTTCATCCTACCATAAGGGAGATCGATATTTTCTTCCCTCAAGGATCTCATAAGGCGACATCTCGATAATGACATATGATCTATTGTCGTAAGAAAACTCAATCCGCGATAAATGATCATTCCAAATTCTTTCAAGTCTATTGTACAGACTCTCATAATAGCTTCTAGCACTATAACTTTTGCTTCTCAATACTCCTTCTTTTCTTGTTCATAGTCATTACTATCTTCCGTACATAATACTATATTGGTTGCACTTTTGCTCGTTAGCATTCTATCACCTTTTAATATTTGCGTCAACCTTAGTATCATGAACGCGTTAGATTCGGAATACCACCGCACTGATACTACTTCCTTTAGCTGCTTCCATCTTCGAAAGCTTGATCTATCGTATAGAAGTAAAAGATTTTATTGAGAGATCATTATGATCATGAACACTTGTTCTATTGCATAATTAGTACAGAAGGTGGCAATGGTGGATTGCAATGCGATTAGAATATCAGTGGCATATAACGAAGTCGATCTGTTTCTTTACTTCTTTCTCTATCTCTCTTTTTTTTTTTCTCTCTATCTTTCTCTCTGTTCTTCTTTTTTGCAAGCAGTAAAAGTGATTCTTTTGAGGAATTGGCTAAAGGATGTGGATGGAATAATGTTGCAGAGTGAAGCTTCAGTGGTAACTGGGTGGTATAAGAAATTGTAGTGTTATTGGCTAATTTTGAGGAAAAGTGCGTATGCAAGATTGGAAAGTTGGCTAGAAGACCTTAGTGCTTTCTTCTACTGATTCCGAGGACAGAATCCTTATAAGGGGGGTAGATTGAAATATCCCATATTTTCAAATATTATTATTATTATTTGGAATTATTTATGTGATTTTATGTGAATTTTAGTGAATTATATGATAATTGGAATTGATGTTTGGGTGTTTATATGAGATATTATTTGAGTATTTGAATTTTAATATATCCAGAATAAAATATGGATAATTGTGATATTTTTCTGGTAATTTTTGGGCTGTTACATGATTTTATAATGATTTAGAGATTTAATAATTATTTTCTGAATAATTACAAAAATTATTTTATAAAGCCGGGAATCGTCCACCCTCAACCGTTTTTACGTTTTTACAACCCGAAACTCTTCCCAAAACTCCTTCCTAACCTAATCTTATAATTCCGGACATTTTCCGTGTTTTAACTTTTTCGATTCGGATTACGGTTTGACCCTTACGCGTCTCGGCGCAAAATTTTCGAAACGATAATCATTTCGGTAGATCAATAAAACCCGTATTCTCGAGAGACGGGATATTTTTAAATTTTTTTCGTATATAATATTTTATAAGAAGCCCGATTTTGATAATTATCCAAATCTGATATTAATTTTTTATCATTTTTGTAGTTACTTAGCGGCTAAGTAATCTATTTTTGGATTGTTTTGTAGTTACTTAGCGGCTAAGCAACTAATTTATCGATCCAAAACGATCCAGAGTGAACCAATATTCCGTAAATATAAATAGCCTATTTCTTATTTCATTTATTTCTGTTAGGAATATATGTGTATTAGTTTGATGATAAGTTAAACAAAACACTTAAGTAGAAATCTAGTGTTTGTGCCTCAACGGATAAGACCACTTTGGCTATCCGTTGATGGAGTAGCTTTACTTAGAAATAAGTTTAGTATTGTAGCACATTTCAGTCTTTGTAAATGAGTTATAATTCTTAGAAGTTGTAGGAAATTATAAGTCATGTTGACTACTAGTGGATATGCAAATAGGAGGGCTAATTGTAAATATTTCATGCCTTGTAATTTTGTATAAATGAAGTAGTATCAACTGGTAAATTAAAGACCTTCAACGGATGAGAAGCAAAGCCTCAACGGATGTCCCTAAAGCTTCAACGGATAACATCCATCAACGGATGAGTGCATCAACGGATAAAGCTTCAACTGCTAAAGCATCAACGGATAAGAGCATCAACGGATAAAGCCACCAACGGATGAAAGCTTCAATGGATGCTCAGTTCTATAGCAGTTGATAGTGACAATTCATAAGCTGACAGAGGCACATAGGTTGACAGAGACAATTGGAATGTGGTAGCCTCTTGGAGGAATCAAGAAAAAGCAGCATTTCCATTCTGGTGCAAACAAGGAAGTATTCAAAGATTCTCAGATTATCTTAGATTGCATTGGACAGAGAAATGAAGAAGAAGCATGTGAAGAACTTTTTATAATTGTATTTTATCTTTGTCTTCACTTGAAATAATTGGTGATATATAAACCAAGTTGCAGCTATTAATTAGGTGTGAATTTTCAAGAGCTGTTTAGAAACATTCAGAGAGAAAATTTTCTAGTTTGTACTAGGAAGCAGCTGTGAACAATTCTTTGTATCATAGATTTTCTGAAATACACATCTCTGGTGGAACAACAAATCCACCAGAAAAGTTTTTAAAGCCTCTGTGTTCTTTATATTTTTGTTTTGAATATACATCTGTCTGTACTTACTTAAAGCAATTCACACACATCTGTTCATCATACACTTAGCTTTTGAAACTGCTCAAAACTTGAAAAAGTTTTGAGATTTACATTCAACCCCCCTTCTATAAATCTCATTGTTAGTTCCTTGGGAATAACAATTGGTATCAGAGCAAGCTCTTAACATACAAAGAGTTTAAAGATCTATTCTACTAACATCATGAGGAAGAAGGTTATTGGAGTGAAGATTCCAATCATGGAAAGAGATAATTATCATCACTGGAAAGTGAAGATGTGTAATAACCCCAATTTTTGGGAAATTTTTGAAACCCTTATGAATAGTGTTTTTGCTGAATGAGAAAACTTTTCATGCCACACTATGTAGGGGTTCTGATATGGATATTCTGAGATTTAATTAGTACTTTATATGGGATATAAGTGTATGTAAAGATCGTCAGAATCCAAATCCGAACACTTTGATTTTTCCCGGAAATCCACTAGATACGGAAAGAATTGAGAAAAAGGTAACAGGATAAAAAGGATTTAAATTAAAGGATTATAAGAGAGGATCATAAAAAGGAATATAATGTATTGAGATAGGTTAAGGGAACCTAAGTAATAAGATCCCGGGTATGATCCCTCAAACGATAAACGAAAATGAAAGTTAAGCGAACCGTATAACAGATCAGCGGTCATTAGGCAAACAATTAAAAGCTAATCAAAGGGATTAGTGGGGATGATGTCATCCAACCAATAGAAAGAGGACAAAGGAGGGGTGATGACATCACAAAGTGATGCAAGCATGACATAAGAGGGAAGGAAATGTGGTGACTTTTTAACCACACAAAATCAAGGGCAACTAGGTAATTTACTAAAACAAACAACAAAAATCAACCAACCAAAAGCAAAACAAGGCAAAACACAAAAATCTCTCTTCTTCTTCTTCATGCTCTCGGCTTCTTTTCTTAGAAATTGAAGATCCAAGCTCCACCACTTACTATTTAGCAAGGTAATTATCTAAGCTTCCCCATGGATAGTTACATACTTCCTATAAGTTTAAGCTTCTAATTCCAAGCCAATCTTTTTCTATAAATCATGGAAGAAGATGGTGAATAGTGTTTTTCAAGAAATAAAATTTGTGTTCTTGAAGTTTTGTTTAGATTAAGCTTGGATAAGGACTTTAAGGGTGATTCCTAGCCATTATCTTGATTCTCCACTCTTCAAGGAAGGTATATCATCTCCAAACCCTAGATTCCTATGTATTATAAGATGATTTTGATTAGTAGGGTGATATTGTAGCTTAGTGTTTGTGATTTAGAGTTTGGGAGTGAAATGGTATTGAAATGGAATGGTAAATGTTGTTATTTTGATTAAAAGAACTTAAGTATGGTTAAAGTTAAGCTTAGGCATAAGTAAGAATGTTAAAATTGAATTGGTTGGGGTTGTTATGATGTGATAAGGATGGATGTTGGTTGTATGTTCGATTGAGGTTGAATTGGGTTGGTTTTGAATGGTTTAAAATTGGGAAATCGCGTAAACATAGCCGTCGTAAAGTCCGATTTTCTTTAGACTGTTTTTGTGCATAACATTAGGACCCGAGAACCCCCTGCTAGATTATGAACATTGCCATTTCTAGATAGCTCATGTTACAAGCTTCGTTTTGATATGTAGTTCGTTCGATTACGATGCACGGTTTAGGAGAAACGACCGTTTCAAGTAACGGCGTTTCGCGAATGAAACTTTTCCCCTCGCCTTACTTTAAAACATAGGTTAAAGACCAAAAAGGACTAATTGAAGTATGAAACATTTATGGTAAGTGTGTTAGGCAGTTGGCAAGACACTCGCGAAGGAATCGCCTTAAAACTCGTAAAGGTTAAATTATTAAAAATGGTGGAGCCGAGGGTACCCGAGTGACTTAAGCGAGTCAGTAAGCGCAAAATAAGCGTTAGAGTCTAAGTTAGTTAAAGTATAGATTTACAAGTGACTTTGGTTTAATTCCAACTTACTTGTTGTTTATAGGTTACCAGACTCGTCCCGAGCCATTTGTAACCCCCAGTCGCTCAGGCAAGTTTTCTACCCGTTATAACTGTTGTTGTGATGAATATATGTATTTGCATTATCTTGCGATAGATGCATGTTGGTTAATTAGCAAATGTTGCAATATATTGAAGCATGCTGCTATGGTATATATATATATATATGCATGCCTGTTTCGTATTCTTTCCATATATATCTGTTGATTCAGTTGATAATACCTATGCTAGAGGATAGCGGTAATTTGCATATACCCTTAGTATAGGGACCCAAAGGTGAAAATATTTTCTAAAACCGGGAGTCGAGGATCCCGAGTAGATTTTGTATATATGGATATAAATATATATATATATATACATATATATATATATGGTCATAGTTTTCAAAACTATTAATCGAATAAGGTTTATTCGATAACTTTAACTTTATTTTATTATCTGAATATTATTTGAATATTCATTCGAGGGCTTATGACTCTTTTACATTATTTATTGAATATTATTTGAATATTCATTCGAGGGCTTATGACTCAGTTTATATTATTTAATGAATATTATTTGAATATTCATTTGAGGATCTATGACTCCGATTATTTGCTGAGATATATTCTTTATTTTATTAAAGAATAAGGTGTCAATAATCAAACTTATTTTCGATTATTCAAATAAAGATAGTACTTTCATATAAGTATATCTTTGGTTATTTAATACTCGTTTCAAGTATAAGTTTTAATACTTCTACTTCAATTATTTTTATAAAGATTATTCTTTATGGGAATATTATTTAAATTATAATATTCAGACATTTTCTAAATATTCTTGGGACTGATTTACTTCATTAAATCAGCTTTACTCCAAACACTCTTTAAAGTGTTTTCGAGTCTTCAAAATGATTTTTAAAAGTTAGAGCGGATCCCAAAACTCATTTTTATATTTAAGATCTTCCTTTTTAAGGGGATTTAAATACTCGCTCAAAACCTGAGGGATCCGGCTCTGTGGTGTATTTTATATTCGCAACACGGTTGCAGTTTTGGTAAATGAATTGATTACTTACCCAACGTTCGGGAAGTAAGTCCATCTATTGAGTTGGTATAAGCAACATGGGCTCAGTGGGCGTCCATGATAGTGTAAGTGGCTCAGTGGGAGTCCATCAAATGCATTAGTGGCTGAGTGGCAGTCCAGCATAAGGTCCTATTACGACCAGGGTGATGACCAGTGGGGAATTCGTCCATCTACTAGTAGAAAAGGTTACTTATGGGTATCTTTGCCTGATCAGCAAGATATCTGGTTTATGCCAAAATTCTTTTCCTTTCCAAACTTATTGGATATTGCAATTCTGTTCATACTTTACATGACAGAGGTTTTCAGGAAATGTATAAAGGAAGATGTATATGTGGATATATATATATATATCAAAACTTAATGAAGTATGTCATAACTTCATTCCCTTTAATAATATTTTAAAGATTTAATCTATTCAAATCTTGTCTTGTAGTCTCATCTATGTGATGAACTTTTGAAACTGATTATAACTTGAACGGTGGTAGTTCAAGTAGTATTTGGGAAAGATATAAGTATATTGGGGTATCTTGTAACTTCATCTTTTAAACTTATATCTAATTAATAATTGTCTTATGAATGACAAAGATTTTCAGAAAAATGTTGAGACAGGGTTAGATATATGAGATCACCTTGCAACGATATTTTTTTATACAGTTATACACTGGGACTTTGTGTATATTATGCATGGAAGAGGACTTCCAGTATGTGGAAAAGTATATATGTATATATACTGAATATTTTGCGACTTCATCGCATTAAGATATCAAACTTGGTTCATTTCTTTTGACCAAGACTTTCATGAGTATTATGAGTAGGCTCTTATATTGTTAATCATTATACATATTATTTTGGTGGGCTTGCTGCTCACCCTTGCTTTCTTCTTTCATCACACAACATCAGATAGATAAGATGAACAGGACCAAGCTCCCAATTCGCAAGCGGATAGGAAACGTTCCGCAGCTTTCTGGAAGCGTTGAGGCCGCTGTAGCTGAGGTAGAAATTACCAATAGACTAAGTTTTCAACTAATAATGTACCAGACTTATGTATATTATGAATTGTAATAATGGCAAAGAAATGTAAATTATCCAGAAAACCTTTTAAGGTGTATTGACTTATAATTGTGGAATAAAATGACTTGTGATTATTTTTTGAAAATTCATCTCTGAGACTATAACTTGTGGTGTGTGTATTTATTGTGGGGTCACAGTACAGAGTAGTTGATTGTGTATTAAGATTGGGTGTTATTAAGGGAAATGGAACTCGTGACAACCCGGATCCCCGACCCCGGATTTGGGGGTGTTACAGAAGTGGTATCAGAGCTAAGCGTTATAAACCTCAGAGATGATGGGACGTTAAGATAATAAGTTCACAAAGATAATAAGAACTCTTGCCAAGTTCATAGTCGGGCTACCTAACGTAGTACTGACAGTTAAAACCCTTATGGGAACCCTTATAAATATCGTGATAGGAGCGTAGTTCGTTATCGTATATGATAGCGGGACTCCGAACCCTGAGGTTGAGGAGCAACAGCGCGATGATGTTTTATTACTAATTGGAGATCAGATTGTGGATTCGATAGAGCGTCCTACGCAGGACCGGATGATGTTGATATTGAGGATGTTGTCCTAGAAGGGATAGTTGCTGAGGAGGATCCCATGGAGGATCCTGACAAGAATGAATAAAGGACCACTGATGAATTGAAGACCATGGTTAGGTCGACTACCAGAGGTAGGATTGGTCGATCACTACCGGAGGTTTGTTCAAGTTTGTAAAGATAGTAGCCCCTTTAACGCGGCTTACTCGTAAGACTGAGAAGTTCGAATGGACAGAGAAATGCGAGAACAACTTTCAAGAACTGAAGCAAAGGTTGGTGACGGCCCCTATGCTGCCGGATGGAAAAGGAGATTTTGTGAAGTATAGTGACGCTTCGCACAAGGGCTTAGGGTGCGTGCTTATGCAGCACGGTAAGGTAATCGCGTACGCGTCAAGACAATTAAGGGAATAAAAAATTTGATATCCCCGCCCATGAGCTTAGGCTCGTGGCAATAGTTTTACCCTAAAGATTGGAGGCACTACTTGTATGGAGAGAAGTGCGAGAATTACCTAAGCCATAAGTGCTCTAGTACATTTTCACGTAGAAAGAGCTCAACATATGCCAGAGGAGGCAGTTAGAGCTAATCAAGAATAATGATTGGGAGATTCTTTATCATTCGGGGAAAGCCAATGTGGTGGCTGATGCCCTTAGTAAAAAGGAGAGACTCAAGATGATAATGTCTTTGGGAGAGTTTATAAGAGGTTTTGGAAATAGTAGTGAAGGTAACCGGAGCCGGTACCGAAAAGCTGTTTGAGATTGCAATAGAGACCGAATTATTGGAAAAGAGCATACGGTGCCAGAGAAAGGTGATGAATGAAGGCAGAGAGCCAACAAATAAATATGAGATTAATACCGAGAAAGATGATAAGGGAATAATGAGGTATTCCTTTAGAATTTGGGTTCCGAAAGTTCAAGAGCGTAAGGATGAGAACTTAGATGAGAGCCATAGTTAGAGGAATAAGATTTAGAGCAAACCCTGAACGTGATAGTCAGGGAGGTCGCCATCAAGATAGAAGGAACCCATGACATAATGGAGTGGAAAATGAGGATTTTAAATTAAAAGATGACCCCAATTATGGGGAGTAGGATGAAACATTTCATACTAAGGAGACAAAAGGTCGAGTAAGGAAAGGAGACCCGAGACAGTACTCCTATACGGCAATTCATGGACCTGTCTAGACAGAACCTAGACTATTATCCCCAACCACCACCCTGAGGAAACAATGCGGTGAGAAATTCTTTCAGGTTCTTTAAGTCGCTAAGCTCTTAGAGTTCCAAGGAACAAGCTGACCCAGTCGAGGCAAGAGCCTGGCTAAAGGAAATAGAGGAATCATTTGAGATTCTGAATGATTGACGAATCACAAAAGACTGTTTTTGTCACTTACCCTCCCAAGAGAGAGACCACCCGCTGGTGAAAGGCCAAGGAAGGCACGGAGCAAGAGATTATAATAAACTGATTTGAGTTCCGTAAATTGTTTTCGGAAAAGTAATTCCCAAGGTTATGGAGATAGTGAAAAAGCTTTAGAGTCAGAACAAAGGCAGACAAGTATGATAAATTATGAATCTAAGTTGTAAAAGTTATCAAGATTCGTTCTGAGGACACGAATCCAGAATGACGGGATGTTTGAAATCAATGCTTATGTTGTGTTGGTTCATGAAATAATGATAAGAGAAAGGGAAATAAAAAGGAACTGAAGTGGAAAGGGATATAAAGGCAATAGAGTTTGAGGTATGATAAGGGAGTCGGGTATGAGGAAACCCTAAAGACTCGTAGCAATAGAAATAGGAAAGTATGTAATCATTGGTATGAGGGTGATTCACCATGAGTTAAAGTTGATGGTTGAAGGCATACGAGTTATGTACATTTTATCCCCTTTAAGTTGGGAGGATTCAAGGAAACCTTTAGATAGTTCGAAGGATAAATAATAAGACGCGGATAGACTAAAGAGACAAGAAAGTAAGAAAGTAGGAAAATTGGATGAAGGAAGTGACCTTCAATAATGTGAAATGTAAGACCGGTGGCTCGATACTCAGAAAGGGAGACGCCAGGTATGAGAGATATCCCAACATTGAGATGACTGTTGAGATAAACAACAAAAGTAAATAAGGAATTATTAAGAAGAAGTTCACGTTGAACACGACCAATATCTTCCAGAACATCCTTGTTAGCGTTACCAAATTAGGCAAGAAAAGGGGATGACCATTGTTATCTTTTGGAGGCCATATGGATTGACCTCAATTTGAATAAGGATGCTATTATGAAGTTAGGTATAGACTATCGAGGTGGGAATGATTGAATAAGACACCCTTATCAGGGATATATGACTTGATTTATCCATGGAAGGATGCAGGTACCTTTTAAAGGTGGAATTAAGGATAGAACATCGGTAACTTAAAATGAATCCTAGGGGAATGCATAAAGGTTGGCATTTCACCCTTAATAGGGACAGTATGAGTTTTGACAGTATGATTGGGAAAGGGTTAAGGTAACAACAACCTTTAAGAATCAGTGGAGAAATTTTTCAGAAGTATATAGACAATGGTTCTAGTATTAGTAAATGGTATCTTGATATGCCCTGTATCTAGGGAATACAGGAGGAACGATTGAAGGATAACCTTAGAGGTTTTACAAGGAGAAAGGTAATATTCAAAATTCTCAAGAATAGAAATGTTGATAAAGGAAATATGACGTAATTATAATAATGCCAAGTGGGGCACGTGTTGAACCACGAGAAAATATGAATCGAACCAGCAAAGGTCGAAATTGTTCAGGGCAATTAGGGCCCAGGATAAAAGATGTTCTAAGTATGATTAAGAGTCAGTCATGACAGTGATTAACCTCTAAAGACTGAGGGGATAACTATGGAAAAATGGTGATTTTTTTTTTACTCATCTGATTTTAAGGAAAACATCTTCACTCAAGCAGTGATCGGAAATAGGGTAGAAAATTAGTGAAAGTGGTTAAGACGACATTGACTGTAAGGAAAATTTACTATCAGGAAAGGCCAAAAAGGTGGCCGACACTTTAAATGTAAGAGAATAATTATAGGCGCTCGTGCGAGAGGAATACAGTGATGATGGTTAAAGCTGTGAAGGTTGTATTATGGTTTGGAAGATTGACATTCCTTCTGATGACTGTGCAATACCCAACCGTAATAGTAGTTGGTAAAGGTTTAATTCGTGTAATCGCCATGAGCGGGCTATCTATCTCAGAAGATCCTATCTTGAGAATAATCCAGGACCATATTTCAAAAAGGACTAAACGAACCTTTGAGTTAAGTCTTCTATTGAAGGCATATGATTAAGAATGGTATTAACCTGCTATCGTTGCCTTGATTGAAACTCTTCTGCAATTTTATCTGCTTCATGTCATGTATGTATGTCAGGATCAGGAGTGTTCTTCATGAATCATGAATGGTGATTATGTTACCTCCTTAGAAGAATTAGATACGAGATGTATGGACTCCGTATGGATAGCTATTAAGTCTTCATGGAAAATGAATGACTACAGTAGGTCAGTGGTGGACCATAGTAAGGCAGCAATGATTCTGCGAGTAATGAGCTGATTACAACCGGGAGAGTTGTATTGGAATGGATGTTGAGATTGAGTACCACTAAGCGGGTCGTGGTAGTGTATAAGTTATCATTGATAGACTAATTAAGTAGAGTATCTACCTATTGAATATTTATTCTTTCTTATCAATAGAGACCCGTATTATTATACGAGGAAGGTTGCGGTGCAAGCATAGAATTCTAGTAACAATGATGTCTAGAATGAGATCCCAGATTCGATTTTCGATATCGAGGGAGTTTCAAAGGTGATTGTGTATAAGCTCAAGAAAGAGCATGGGTCCATAGAATGATGGACGGAATAGCAAAAATATTTAGGCATGTGAGATACGATGCTATAATACTTGATGTTGATATAAATACATATATGTTTTGTTCTCCTATGACAAACCTCTATAGTTCAGAGGTAGATTCCAAGCCAGATATTTTATGGCAATAAAATTTTTTTTACGAATATACAATTTTCTTCAGTTCTTTCTTTTCTCTTCTTTTCATTTCATGTAAGCTGAGAAGAACAACCCTTCCAGAAGGGGAGGTATTGCCGAATGACTATCTATCTGTGTGATAGAAGCCTAGTAGGATACCATCTATTGTTTAATTGCTTGTCAAGTACTAAAGGCCGGCCACCTTCTGTACTAACTATGCGATATAACAAGTGTTCATGATCATAGTGATCTCTCAACAAATTCATTTACTTCTATATGATTGATCAAACTTTGGGAAATAGAAACAGCCGAAAAAGGAGTAATAAAGTTGTGGTAGTATTCGGAATGGAAACACATTCGTGATACTAAGGTTGACGTGGTTATTAAAAGGTTATAGAACGCTAACGAGCAAAAGTATAACCAGTATAATATGAGGAACGGAAGGTAGTAGCGATTACGAACTGGAAAAGAATGGGTATTGAGAAGCAAAAGTTCTAATGATTAGAAGCTATGATGAGAGTCTGTGTAATAGACTTGAAAGAATTTGGAATGATCACTTAACGCGGATTAAGTTATCTTACGACAATAGATCATATGTCAGTATTGAGGTATCGCCTTATGAGATCCTTGAGGGAAGACAATGTCGATCTCCCTTATGTTAGGATGAAGTTGTAGAGCGCAAGATGCTCGGACCCGTAGTAGTCCAAAGGACCAGGGATATAATAGATCTAATTAGAGGACGACTGGTAGTAGCCAGGAAGGACATAAGAAGTATGTCGATTTGACACGAAAGGACAAAGAATAGGAAGGAGGCAACCTTGTATTGTTAAAAGTATTCCCTTGAAAAGAATTAATGAGATTCGGAAAGAAAGGAAAGCTAAGTCCACCAATTATTGGACCCTTGGATATATTAAGAAGTATTGGGAAGTTAGCATATGAGCTAGCCTTACCCCAGAACATGTAGCAAGTCATAACGTGTTTCACGTATCAATGTTAAGAAAGTGTAATTCGGATGCTAGATAAATAGGGGCATATGAGCGCATAGACATGCTACCAGACGTAACCTATATGGAGCAACCAGGAAGGGTATAGATTAAGAAGGAATGAGTGCTTAGGAGAAGGGTTATCAAACTAGTAAGAGTTTGATGGTAGAACCACAATGTGGGAAAATTGACTTGAGAGTTAGAAAGTGCAATACTAAGAAGGTATCCCTATTCATTTCTATCTGATTCCGGGACGGAATCCTTTTAAGGAGGGGAGACTCTAATAACCCCAATTTTTGGGAAATTTTTGAAACCCTTATGAATAGTGTTTTTGCTGAATGAGAAAACTTTTCATGCCACACTATGTAGGGGTTCTGATATGGATATTCTGAGATTTAATTAGTACTTTATATGGGATATAAGTGTATGTAAAGATCGTAAGAATCCAAATCCGAACACTTTGATTTTTCCCGGAAATCCACTAGATACGGAAAGAATTGAGAAAAAGGTAACAGGATAAAAAGGATTTAAATTAAAGGATTATAAGAGAGGATCATAAAAAGGAATATAATGTATTGAGATAGGTTAAGGGAACCTAAGTAATAAGATCCCGGGTATGATCCCTCAAACGATAAACGAAAATGAAAGTTAAGCGAACCGTATAACAGATCAGCGGTCATTAGGCAAACAATTAAAAGCTAATCAAAGGGATTAGTGGGGATGATGTCATCCAACCAATAGAAAGAGGACAAAGGAGGGGTGATGACATCACAAAGTGATGCAAGCATGACATAAGAGGGAAGGAAATGTGGTGACTTTTTAACCACACAAAATCAAGGGCAACTAGGTAATTTACTAAAACAAACAACAAAAATCAACCAACCAAAAGCAAAACAAGGCAAAACACAAAAATCTCTCTTCTTCTTCTTCATGCTCTCGGCTTCTTTTCTTAGAAATTGAAGATCCAAGCTCCACCACTTACTATTTAGCAAGGTAATTATCTAAGCTTCCCCATGGATAGTTACATACTTCCTATAAGTTTAAGCTTCTAATTCCAAGCCAGTCTTTTTCTATAAATCATGGAAGAAGATGGTGAATAGTGTTTTTCAAGAAATAAAATTTGTGTTCTTGAAGTTTTGTTTAGATTAAGCTTGGATAAGGACTTTAAGGGTGATTCCAAGCCATTCTCTTGATTCTCCACTCTTCAAGGAAGGTATATCATCTCCAAACCCTAGATTCCTATGTATTATAAGATGATTTTGATTAGTAGGGTGATATTGTATCTTAGTGTTTGTGATTTAGAGTTTGGGAGTGAAATGGTATTGAAATGGAATGGTAAATGTTGTTGTTTTGATTAAAAGAACTTAAGTATGGTTAAAGTTAAGCTTAGGCATAAGTATGAATGTTAAAATTGAATTGGTTGGGGTTGTTATGATGTGATAAGGATGGATGTTGGTTGTATGTTGGATTGAGGTTGAATTGGGTTGGTTTTGAATGGTTTAAAATTGGGAAATCGCGTAAATATAGCCGTTGTAACGTTCGATTTTCTTTAGACTGTTTTTGTGCATAACATTAGGACCCGAGAACACCCTGCTAGATTATGATCATTGCCATGTCTAGATAGCTCATGTTACGAGCTTCATTTTGATATGTAGTTCGTTCGATTCCGATGCACGGTTTAAGAAAAACGACCGTTTCAAGTAACGGCATTTCACGAACGAAAGTTTTCCCCTCGCCTTACTTTGAAACATAGGTTAAAGACCAAAAAGGACTAATTGAAGTATGAAACATTTATGGTAAGTGTGTTAGGCAGTTGGCAAGACACTCGAGAAGGAATCGCCTTAAAAATCGTAAAGGTTAAATTATTAAAAATGGTGGAGCCGAGGGTACCCGAGTGACTTAAGCGAGTCAGTAAGCGCAAAATAAGCGTTAGAGTCTAAGTTAGTTAAAGTATAGATTTACAAGTGACTTTGGTTTAATTCCAACTTACTTGTTGTTTATAGGTTACCAGACTCGTCTCGAGCCATTTGTAACCCCCAGTCGCTCAGGCAAGTTTTCTACCCGTTATAACTGTTGTTGTGATGAATATATGTATTTGCATTATCTTGCGATAGATGCATGTTGGTTAATTAGCAAATGTTGCAATATATTGAAGCATGCTGCTATGGTATATATATATGCATGCCTGTTTCGTATTCTTTCCATATATATCTGTTGATTCAGTTGATAATACCTATGCTAGAGGATAGCGGTAATTTGCATATACCCTTAGTATAGGGACCCAAAGGTGAAAATATTTTCTAAAACCGGGAGTCGAGGATCCCGAGTAGATTTTGTATATATGGATATAAATATATATATATATACATATATATATATATGGTCATAGTTTTCAAAAATATTAATCGAATAAGGTTTATTCGATAACTTTAACTTTATTTTATTATCTGAATATTATTTGAATATTCATTCGAGGGCTTATGACTCTTTTACATTATTTATTGAATATTATTTGAATATTCATTCGAGGGCTTATGACTCAGTTTATATTATTTAATAAATATTATTTGAATATTCATTTGAGGATCTATGACTCCGATTATTTGCTGAGATATATTCTTTATTTTATTAAAGAATAAGGTGTCAATAATCAAACTTATTTTCGATTATTCAAATAAAGATAGTACTTTCATATAAGTATATCTTTGGTTATTTAATACTCGTTTCAAGTATAAGTTTTAATACTTCTACTTCAATTATTTTTATAAAGATTATTCTTTATGGGAATATTATTTAAATAATAATATTCAGACATTTTCTAAATATTCTGGGGACTGATTTACTTCATTAAATCAGCTTTACTCCAAACACTCTTTAAAGTGTTTTCGAGTCTTCAAAATGATTTTTAAAAGTTAGAGCGGATCCCAAAACTCATTTTTATATTTAAGATCTTCCTTTTTAAGGGGATTTAAATACTCGCTCAAAACCTGAGGGATCCGGCTCTGTGGTGTATTTTATATTCGCAACACGGTTGCAGTTTTGGTAAATGAATTGATTACTTACCCAACGTTCGGGAAGTAAGTCCATCTATTGAGTTGGCATAAGCAACATGGGCTCAGTGGGCGTCCATGATAGTGTAAGTGGCTCAGTGGGAGTCCATCAAATGCATTAGTGGCTGAGTGGCAGTCCAGCATAAGGTCCTATTACGACCAGGGTGATGACCAGTGGGGAATTCGTCCATCTACTAGTAGAAAAGGTTACTTATGGGTATCTTTGCCTGATCAGCAAGATATCTGGTTTATGCCAAAATTCTTTTCCTTTCCAAACTTATTGGATATTGCAATTCTGTTCATACTTTACATGACAGAGGTTTTCAGGAAATGTATAAAGGAAGATGTATATGTGGATATATATATATATATCAAAACTTAATGAAGTATGTCATAACTTCATTCCCTTTAATAATATTTTAAAGATTTAATCTATTCAAATCTTGTCTTGTAGTCTCATCTATGTGATGAACTTTTGAAACTGATTATAACTTGAACGGTGGTAGTTCAAGTAGTATTTGGGAAAGATATAAGTATATTGGGGTATCTTGTAACTTCATCTTTTAAACTTATATCTAATTAATAATTGTCTTATGAATGACAAAGATTTTCAGAAAAACGTTGAGACAGGGTTAGATATATGAGATCACCTTGCAACGATATTTTTTTATACAGTTATACACTGGGACTTTGTGTATATTATGCATGGAAGAGGACTTCCAGTATGTGGAAAAGTATATATGTATATATACTGAATATTTTGCGACTTCATCGCATTAAGATATCAAACTTGGTTCATTTCTTTTGACCAAGACTTTCATGAGTATTATGAGTAGGCTCTTATATTGTTAATCATTATACATATTATTTTGGTGGGCTTGCTGCTCACCCTTGCTTTCTTCTTTCATCACACAACATCAGATAGATAAGATGAACAGGACCAAGCTCCCAATTCGCAAGCGGATAGGAAACGTTCTGCAGCTTTCTGGAAGCGTTGAGGCCGCTGTAGCTGAGGTAGAAATTACCAATAGGCTAAGTTTTCAACTAATAATGTACCAGACTTATGTATATTATGAATTGTAATAATGGCAAAGAAATGTAAATTATCCAGAAAACCTTTTAAGGTGTATTGACTTATAATTGTGGAATAAAACGACTTGTGATTATTTTTGGATATTCATCTATGAGACTATAACTTGTGGTGTGTGTGTTTATTATGGGGTCACAGTACAGAGTAGTTGATTGTGTATTAAGATTGGGTGTTATTAAGGGAAATGGAACTCGTGACAACCCGGATCCCCGACCCCGGATTTGGGGGTGTTATAAGATGCGTCTACATCTTCTCTCTCAAGATGAAAGCTACATAAACTGCATTGAGAATGGTCCTCACATCCCTCACAAAGTGGCCACAGCTGCTACTGCCACAGTTGTTGTTGGACAGTCTATTCCCAAGCCAAGAGCAGAATGGACTCCTGAAGATATTGAAGAGGTTCACAAGGACAAGAAGGCCATGAACATTCTGTTTAATGGCCTGGACAAAGATATGTTTGATAATGTCATTAACAGCCTCTCTGCTAAGGAAATTTGGGATACTGTATAACTTATCTGTGAAGGTACTGAGCAAGTTAGAGAAAACAAAATGCAGCTTCTCATTCAACAATATGAATATTTTCATTCTGAAGAAGGAGAATCATTGAATGATACTTTCAATAGATTTCAGAAACTATTGAATGGATTAAAGCTGTATGGCAGAGTGTACCAAGTGAAGGATTCCAATTCGAAATTTCTAAGGTCTCTACCAAAGGAATGGAAGCCTATGACTGTTTTACTAAGGAATTCTCAAGATTATAAGGACTTCACACTTGAAAGATTATATGGAATTTTGAAGACCTATGAACTTGAGATGGAGCAAAATGGGCTGTTGGAGAAGGGAAAGAAAAAAGGTGGATCAGTTGCACTTGTAGCTGAAAATGAGAGAATTGAAGCCAGGAATGAAGAAAAGACAATGCCAAGTCTCAAAATTGGCACAAGCAAATCAGAATCAAGCAAGGGAAATGAGCAAGCAGCTGAGGTTGAAGACAATTCCAGTCAAGATGACTCTGATGATGTTGATGAACATCTGGCCTTTCTGTCCAGAAGATTTTCAAAGATGAAATTCAAGAAAAACACTAGAGCCACTAAGCCAAACAAGAACATGGTGGACAAGTCTAAGTTCAAATGTTATAATTATGGCACAAGTGGACACTTTGCAAGTGAGTGCAGAAAGGCAACTTCTGAAAAGAAGAAATTTGAGCAAGTGGATTACAAAAAGAAATATTTCAAATTGCTCAAACAAAAGGAAAGGGCTTTTCTGACTCAGGAAAATGACTGGGCAGCTGATGGAGCCAATGAAGATGATGATATGGAGTATGTCAACTTAGCCTTGATGGCTAATTCTGATCAGAATGAAACTAGTTCATCAAGCAACCTGGTAATCACTACTGACCTCTCTCAGCTTTCTAAAGATGAATGCAATGAAGCTATAAATGATATGTCTACTGAATTTTATCATTTACGTGTTTCGCTTAAATCGCTGACTAAAGAGAACATGAGAATTAAAGAGAATAATCTGTTTTTAAGTGATAGGAATGCTATGTTAGAAGGTAAGGTAATTGAGTTTGAAAAGATTAAAATTAAATGCTTATCTGTTGAGAGTGTACTAGAAGAGTCTATTAAGAAAGTAGAAATTCTTTCTAAACAACTAGAATGTGAGCAAGAGGTAATCAAGGCCTGGAAAACATCTAGGGTTGTTAGTGCTCAAATTGCCAAAGTTCAAGGAATTGAATCCTTCTGTGAGAATGCCTGGAAGAAAAACAAAAAGGAAATGGAATTGATTGACAGACTGTCAACGGATGTGGAATCAACGGATGATGAAAGTCATCCGTTGAAGGAAGAAAAGGAGCATCCGTTGAAGGCTGATCAGTTGAAACAGGCAAATGATTCTAAAAAGGATAATTTGAAAAATCCCAGTAAGAAGTTGTTTCAACTTCCAAGAACTTTGTCAAAGGAGAAGCTAGCACATCCAAAGATGCGAGTAAGGTGAATATAAGACATATGACTTTAGATCAATTGAAGAATAGGCTTAAGTTGGTTGAGGATAAAAAGGAAAATAAAAGAAAATCCAATAGAAATGGGAAGGTAGGGATTAACAAATATAACAACTACACACCTGATAAGTATGCTCCTAGAAAAAGTTGTGTGCATTGTAGTAGTGTTAATCATTTATCTGCTAACTGCAAATCTGTAAAGAATGCTCCCATGCCTTTATCTTCTTCCATGCCTATCATGTCTATGTCACCACCGCATGTTATGCCTATTTTGTCTCAACAGAATCCTCATGCACATTTTGCAAACATGCCATATGTTAATAATCCTTATTTTGCTGCATTTAGTATGCCTCAAATGCCATACAACATGCCTATGTGGAATAACATGTTTGCACAATATATGCCTTATCAAATTCAACCAAATGTGCTAAATGATTCTGTGACTAACCCTACACTTCAACCAACTACATCTGAGACCAAGGTTGACTCAAAGTTACCTAAGTCAAAAGGTGCAGGAAGTGTGAAGTCTAGGAAAAAGACTAACAAGGTTGGACCCAAGGAAACTTGGGTACCAAAATCAACTTGATTTGATTTTGTTGTGTGCAGGGAAAAAGAAGGAATCTATGGTACTTGGACAATGGTTGTTCAAGGCACATTACAGGAGATTTCACCCTGCTCACAGAGTTCAAGGAGAGAGTTGGCCCTAGCATAACCTTTGGAGATGACAGCAAAGGGTTCACTATGGGATATGGCTTGATTTTAAAGGAAAATGTCATCATTGATGAAGTTGCACTAGTTGATGGTCTCAAACACAATCTATTGAGCATCAGTCAACTATGTGACAGAGGGAATACCGTTTCCTTCAATTCTGAAGCATGTGTTGTTACCAGTAAGAAGGACAACAAAGTGGTTCTAACTGGAGTTAGAAAAGGGAATGGGTACTTGGCTGACTTCAACTCTACAAATGCAGAATCAATCACTTGTCTTTTCAGCAAAGCAAGTCAAGATGAAAGTTGGCTATGGCACAAGAAGCTGTTCCATTTGAATTTCAGGACAATGAATGACCTAGTCAAAAAGGACTTAGTTAGAGGAATGCCTCTAGTGGAATTCTCAAGGGATGGACTGTGTGATGCTTGTCAGAAAGGAAAGCAAAAGAGAGCATCATTCAGTAAGAAGCTTGAATCAGCAATTGATGAACCATTACAACTGCTACACATGGATCTTTTTGGACCCGTCAATGTATTGTCAATTTCTAGGAAAATATATTGCCTAGTGATTGTAGATGATTTCTCAAAGTTTTCATGGACCTATTTTCTTGGATCAAAGGATGAAGCTAGTGAAATCATTATCAATCATATCAAGCAAGTCAACAACCATCCATATTTCAAAGTAAGGAATATCAGGAGTGACAATGGAACTGAGTTCAGGAATTCTACCATGAGGTTGTTCTGTGAAGAAAATGGGATCATGAATGAGTTCTCAGCTCCAAGGACTCCACAACAAAATGGTGTGGTGGAAAGGAAGAACATATCACTAATTGAAGCCGCAAGAACAATGCTTGAAGAGTCAAAACTCCCAACATATTTTTGGGTTGAGGCTGTTAACTGTGCATGTTACACTCAAAATATTTCTCTAATTAATCAGGCAAAAGGCATGACTCACTATCAATTGTTCAAGAGAAGAAAACCAACCTTAAACTTCCTTCATGTCTTTGGTTGCAAATGCTACATTCTAAGGAACCAACCTGATCACAAAGGCAAGTTTGATGCAAAGGCTGATGGACTAACAGATGAGGGACACCATATAGGACTCAAGTTTGACAACATTGAGATATATTGTGATGATAGTGAAGAAGAGAATGATGGAGAAGACACTTCAAAAAGGATTCAAAATTTGCCTTTGGATAATGCACAAAATGCTGCATCAGTTGAAAGTCATAACTCAGCATCCGTTTACAGAAGTAATGCAGCATCCGTTGAAAGACAAAGTGCATCATCCGTTGAAGTATATAATGGAGCATCCATTGATCATAGTTCATCAACAGATAATCAAATTACATCATCAGTTGATAGAACTCCCAGTTCCTTGCAAAGGACCAATAACTCAGGGGGAGTTTCAACTAATCAACACTCTATCTCACATCATGACAACACTGAGGCCACCTCATCTAGAGCTAATCTACCACCTCAAAGGAAATGGACCAAGAATCATCCCTTTAAACTAATCATTGGTGATGCAACATCTAAGGTGCAAACTAGAAGGGCTACTCAAGATGAATATCTATACAGTAGTTGTCTATCACAGGAGGAACCTAAGAGAGTGGAAGAAGCTCTATTGGATCCAGATTGGATTGTTGCTATGCAAGAGGAGCTAAACCAATTTGAGAGGAACAAAGTATGGAAGCTGGTACCCAAGCCAAAGAACAAGAGTTCTATTGACACAAAATGGGTATTCAGAAACAAGATGGATGAAAATGGCATTGTTATAAGGAATAAAGCTAGATTGGTTGCCAAGGGCTACTCTCAACAAGAGGGATTAGATTTTGATGAGACATTTGCTCTTGTTGCAAGACTTGAAGCCATCAGAATTTTTCTAGCCTATGCAGCCCATGCCAATTTCAAAGTCTATCAAATGGATGTCAAGAATGCATTTCTGAATGGAGAATTGGAGGAAGAAGTCTATGTGAGCCAACCTCCAGGGTTTGAAGATCCAAATTTTCCAGACCATGTGTATTATCTGTTAAAAGGACTCTATGGACTAAAGCAAGCACCTAGATCCTGGTATGAGACTTTGTCAAAATTTCTTCTAGATAATCACTTCACTAGAGGTACTGTTGACAAAACTCTTTTCTTTAGAAATGTTAATGGCTCTACAATACTTGTTCAAATTTATGTAGATGATATTATATTTGGTTCTACAGATGATAAACTTTGTAAAAAG
Organism: Apium graveolens; assembly: GCF_009905375.1. Taxonomy (NCBI): domain Eukaryota; kingdom Viridiplantae; phylum Streptophyta; class Magnoliopsida; order Apiales; family Apiaceae; genus Apium; species Apium graveolens. The sequence goes on from NC_133651.1 coordinate 44,378,888, forward strand.
TTTGCTAATTTAATGCAAAGTAAATATGAAATGAGAATGATGGGAGAGCTAACTTATTTTCTTGGTTTACAAGTTAAACAAGTTAGTGGTGGAATTTTAATTAGTCAAACTAAATATATTTATGATCTTTTAAAGAAGTTTGATTTAATGGAATGTTCATCTGCAAAAACTCCCATGGCCACTGCCACTAAGCTTAAATTAAACAAGGTTGAAAAGTCTATGGACATTACAAGCTATAGAGGCATGGTTGGTTCACTTCTATATTTAACTGCTAGTAGACCTGATATAATGTTTGCTACATGTCTTTGTGCTAGATTTCAAGCTGATCCTAGAGAATCTCACTTAGTTGCTATTAAAAGAATTTTCAGATATCTCAAAGGGACTCCAAATCTAGGAATTTGGTACCCTAGAGAGTCTAGTTTTGATCTAATTAGCTAATCAGATGCAGATTATGCAGGTTGCAAAATAGACAGGAAAAGTACAACTGGCACCTGTCAATTTCTAGGGAATAAGCTTGTGTCATGGTTCAGTAAGAAGTAAAATTTTGTTTCTACATCAACAGCTGAGGCTGAGTACATTGCTGCTGGTAGTTGCTGTGCACAGATATTATTGATGAGGAATCAACTATTTGACTATGGGCTAAATGTTGACAAAATTCCAATATTCTGTGACAACACAAATGCCATTGCCATTACTGAAAATCCAGTGCAGCATTCAAGAACCAAGCACATTGACATCAAGTACCACTTCATAAGGGAACATGTGATGAATGGTATAGTGGAACTTCATTTTGTTCCAAGTGAAAAACAAATTGCAGACAGATTTACCAAGCCACTTGATGAATCAACATTCACAGGAATGGTAAGTGAGCTAGGTATGCTTAATTATTCCTAAATTCATGTCCTAATTGTAATTTGTTATGCAGCCTGAAATGAATTTGTTGCAAGAGCAAAATTGGCTTTAAGTAAAGTTTATTCTATCAATGGATATTTTCTATCCGTTAAAAGCCAAAGTTGTTCCATCAACGGATGTTCATTATCCGTTGAAAGACAAATACATTTCTGGAATTCTTATCCTTCAACGGATAAAACTGTGTTAATCTTCAACGGATGACCGTTTACCTCATCCATTGAACTGTCACATCAGTCGATTCAAGTGAATCACAGCCGTTGATTCTATTTTCTTAACCGTTGATATATATATATACAGTTGTATGTATTTGTATTAAAGGCAGTTTTTAGAATTCATACAGTTTTTCTTTTATTCTCAAACGGCTGTAATTTACTTAAAATTGTTGTTTAATCATTCTCTTTATGTTTTAATTTGAGAAAGTATAAAAGCCCCTTTGAATTCTTCTTTTCACTTTACGCTTTCTTGAAATTTCAAAAGCTTTTACTCTCTTTCTCTCCCAAAACTCTCAACTTTTCTCTGCAACTTCTACCCACAACAATGGCACCAGTAGTAAAGATAATGTCCCAATCTGGGTTTCTCTATGAGAAAAACAATTTCGTAGCTTTGGTGAAAAAGAATGAAGCCCACTCAGATTATCACAAGATGATGGATTTCATTAAGAACTGCAAACTGAGCTATGCAATGCTGGAAGCCCCAATAATTTACTGTGAGGTAGTTGAGGAGATTTGGACAACTGCTGAGTTCAACCCCACTGATATGACCATCTCCTTCTCTCTCAAAGGTAAGGATTATTGTATTAACTCTGATGATATATTGTCTTGTTTTAAATTACCTGAAAACAATGCCATGACACCACACACTGATAATGATGTATCTAGCATGTTAGATTCCATAGGCTATTCCCTTGATTCTACTGGTTTAGGTAGTATTAAGAGAAAAGGCCTTAGGAAAGAGTGGAGTTTTCTCAGTGATGCCTTATCAAGGTTTTCTTTGGGAAAATTAGTAATTTTGATGCAATAACTTCAGCTCTTGTTAATATGCTCTATATGCTGGTTTCTGATAGGTACTATAATTTTAGCAATTATGTTATGCTAGAATTGGGTACTAGGTTAGGTAACAAGGCTAATAGAACTCATAACATCTATTATGCTAGATTCTTTATGTTATTGGCTAACCATGTTGCTGAAGGTTTGGTCATAAATAATGAGAGCAATAAGCTCAGGTGCTGGGTATAAGAGAAGAGGGTCCTTGCAGACCTTTTAAGGATTGACCTCAACAGTAAGGTGCCATTGGTATACTTACCAATCATGAATGCACCTCAGGTAAGTGAGGTAAATACTTCTTCAACTCCTACTACTTCCAACCCCAAAATTTCTTTTCCTTCAAGTATGGCCAAGGGATCTGTGTCAATGCCCCAACAGATTCCTACCAAGGCCACCAAACCTAAAGTTTCAAAACCCAAGTCAAAGAAAGCCACCTCTGTTATCTCTCAAAAGACAACAGTTGTAACAACTACCATAAACCCTGAGGGGAGTGAACAGGGTGTTAGTGGTGAGGGGAGGGGTGAACATAAAGAAAACCCCCAGAATAAGGTAGGAGAGGTGAGTGGTACCCAAGCTAGCCAAGCCACAGTTTCTCAAAAGACTGTGGTGGTTGAAAAGGATTCAAACTCATCCCTAGTTGCACCCTCCCAAAAGGGTGTAACTATTGAAAATAGTCCCCAACTAGGGACACAGAACAAAAGAGGGAGGGACACTGAAGCCACACACTCACCTGTAAAAGGTTTCACAAGAAGAAAGAAGGTCAAAACCCTAGTTTCAACACTGAACCACACACTGAACAGATACAATCACTTGTATCTATGCCTTCACAAATTCAGCTTGATATGACTCCAACAAATATGGAGTCACAGTCCCATTCTCTTAAAATTGACACACACCAACCACCAAATTCTCCATCACCATCTCCGGATATGGACATGATCTTCACAATAATTTCTGATTCTCCCTCTTTACAACTCAGGGATGAGCCCCACTCAAATACTGGTGATCATCATTTTTTAGATGATTTGTTGGATCATCAGCTAATTCTTTCAGACCTGGTTGAAGAATCTGTGTCACTTAATTTAAAATCAATCCACACAGATTCAACAATTATGTCACTTTCAATTTCTACTTCTTTTCCTTCTTCAACGGATATCCCTCATCCGTTGACAAGTGGTTGTTCTTCAACGGATAAGCTTAACAGTAGTTATCCGTTGATACCATCAATTTCAACTTCAACGGATATTCTTTATCCGTTGATGGTCTCTACACAAACAACTGAATTAACTCCAAGTGTAGAAGACATGGTTACTGTACAATCACTTCTAGGGTTGAGGGAAGGGAGTGAAAACTTGAGTGAGAGGCTGGGTTGCTCCCAGGAAAAAAGAGAGCTTGAAAGTCTAAATATGCATGCTATTTCTTCCAGCATGGTAAAAGAAAGTGAGAGGAGTACCACCTTAGTAGGTGAAGGTGAGGGTGTGAGGAGTGTGAGCCAGGGGGAGCCCCTGATGCAAGAAAAGAGAGAAATTGAGAGAAAAGCAGGTACAGGAGATATAAAGGTGGATCCAGCCATTGCTAGTGAGTCAATAATTGTGGATAATGCTGACAAGGAAAGACAATTTTAGCAACATTACAAAGCTGTAATTGATAACATTTCCTTGGATGCTGACACTTTTAGTCATCCTGTGTCAGCCTATCAACTGTTGGCCACTCAGGGCAATGAGGAGGCAGAAAAGACTTTAAACCTAGTACATACTTCAGAATCTCTACAAAGGGATAAAGCTGATGTCAATATGATGCCTTCTACAGCTGGAGAGCCATCTGAAGAATTTGGAGTAAATTCTAATGATGATGCCTCTGGTTCTTTTGATGGAAGCATGAACTTAGGGGGAGATGAAGGCCCAAGTTCTATTCCAGAGTTACCTGAATGGGCATTGACAAAGGAGTCTACACCAGGGCATTTCAATGTATCCTTAGTCAAACAAGTCATGGCTATCCAAAAGGCAATTCAGGAAACTTCCAATGCTTATATCAAGGCCATTCTCCAAGCCCACTTAGATTCTCTATATCTCATGAAGCTACAACAACTAAGACAGAATCTAAGTGTGGATGAATTTAAAAAGGATATAGCTGATTTAAAGTCCTACAGTACTAAGAAGCTGGATGCAATCATGCCCTTTGGTACCATGCAGGAACTGTTATTGAGACTGAGAAGAGAATCAGATGCTGAAAAGAAGATGGCCAAATTGGAGGAAAGAGTTCAAGTTATTGAAAACTCTATGGTGACCATTCTTCAAAATCAACAGTCTCAGACTAGTCTTCTAGTGCAACTGGCTAAAGCACAGGGCTTGACCCCTCTCCTTGATGATAACAAAAAGGGGGAGAATAAAGGGGAAGGGGAGCCATCTACACACATTCAAATATCAAAAGTGCTAGTTCCTGCCATCACTACTTCTCCAACACTTCAAATCAAAGGAAAGCTTGATGGAATTGATCTAATCCAGCTAGCAGCAGCTGAGATGAAGGTGAAAGAGCAAAGGAGGAAAATTGATGAAACGATGCAACAAATGTTTGGTTCTACAACTGCAAAATCTCTATCTGTGAAACATAACACAAAAGTTGAGCCGATCATTATGGAGCACAAGCCAGTAAGGAGGAATAAGGTTGGAGAAACCTCTTCAAGGAACCTGAAGCCCATGGTACTTAGGCCAACCACTAGATTCAACAAGGCCTCTACAAAGAACCCTTTAACTCCTGCTCAGCTAAAAGAAGTGGATTTTACGCTTCCAAAGCCCGATAAAGACAAAGTTTTGGGTGGTAATGTCATAAAGCACAAAGAGACCAAGGATGTAGTGGAAAGAATGAATATGGCTATCATCTATAGAGAGGGAAAGAGTATCTGTGTGATTCAAGGACATCCCAAATTCTCAATAGCCAAGAGGGAAGAGACCATGAGGCTAAAGGAAGAAGCTAAAAAGCTGAAGGCTGATAAAAGAGCACAAGCAAAGCTTGAAAAATAGCTAAAGTCAAGTCTATTGAAGAAAAGAAGAAGATTGAAGACAAGAGTGAAGGAAACAAGACTGAAAGCATAAATATGGATATGGGGAATATGGTTGGTGAAAGTGTGGAAGATGAAAGTGAGGAAAGAAAGGAATGGCAGAAGAATAACAGAAAGAAGGTTAGGGCAAAAAGGAAGAGTGAAGATGACACTGAAGTAATTCAATCAAAATCCAAACCATAACCTTCTATTTCTGAACCTTTTGTTGCTGATCCCAGTATAAATATCCATGGTGAACCAATCATCCCTAAAGAGGAACCTATTGATTTGGACACGATCAAATTACCTACCTTCTTAACTACTTCTCCACCACCAAAGGAACTGAAAAGAAAATCCAAATCCATACCTCCCCCAACCTCAAGTAAATTCACTCAGAAACATAAACCTAAGCCTAAGCCACAAGCCTCAAAGGATGATTATGTTCACATTTGTGATATAAAAGAATATACATATATTGAACTCTACCTGGATGAGCTGGAGGAAGTAAGGGGAATAAATGCCTATGGACAACTACCAAAAAGGCTAGTGTTTAAGTATAAAGGAAGTGTGGAAAGGACTTGGCCTCTTCAAAGAATTCTAAATGAAGGCTATTCTACCTTGATTAGAGTCTACTCAGCTATAAAAAGGGACACTGGTTTTATTCTCAACAAGATTGCCAGCATAAGGAAGAATTGGTGGGAGTCAAGTTCCTTGCCTAGAACATTACTCATCTTAGAGCATGGAACTACAATTCATAAATCACCTCATTGGTTGATGGAGTTCAGAGACAATAAAGGAGTCAGAAAATTTTTCAGACTTGAAGACCAGCTTAAGATTGCCAGTAATGAAACTCTCAAGGACATGCAATCTAAGTTGGATATCAGTGATGAAGATGAAGCTGAATTCTATAGACAACTCCAACTCCAAGTAGAGGAAAATGACAGGAGGTTGGGGAAGAAAACAAGGGAACAAAGGAAAAGAAAATGATTTGCTCAGGCTAAAGGAGCACCCTTGGAAACCTGTAAATCTTCAACTCTATCTCAGTACATACACTTTTGCAGCACTTTTGAATTTCTACTTGGTTTCAATTCACATATTTGTTAAGTGTTTTGTTATCATCAAATTAACCTTGAATTTATGCCTACAATTCTAGTAGACATAAATAGGGGAAGATTGTTAGGAATATATGTGTATTAGTTTGATGATAAGTTAAACAAAACACTTAAGTAGAAATCTAGTGTTTGTAGCCTCAACGGATAAGACCACTTTGGCTATCCGTTGATGGAGTAGCTTTACTTAGAAATAAGTTTAGTATTGTAGCACATTTCAGTCTTTGTAAATGAGTTATAATTCTTAGAAGTTGTAGGAAATTATAAGTCATGTTAACTACTAGTTGATATGCAAATAGGAGGGCTAATTGTAAATATTTCATGCCTTGTAATTTTGTATAAATGAAGTAGTATCAACTGGTAAATTAAAGACCTTCAACGGATGAGAAGCAAAGCCTTAACGGATGTCCCTAAAGCTTCAACGGATAACATCCATCAACGGACGAGTGCATCAACGGATAAAGCTTCAACTACTAAAGCATCAACGGATAAGAGCATCAACGGATAAAGCCACCAACGGATGAAAGCTTCAATGGATGCTCAGTTCCATAGCAGTTGATAGTGACAATTCATAAGCTGACAGAGGCACATGGGTTGACAGAGACAATTAAAATGTGGTAGCCTCTTGGAGGAATAAAAAAAAGCAGCATTTCCATTCTGGTGCAAACAAGGAAGTATTCAAAGATTCTCAGATTATCTTAGATTGCATTGGACAGAGAAATGAAGAAGAAGCATGTGAAGAACTTTTTATAATTGTATTTTATCTTTGTCTTCACTTGAAATACTTGGTGATATATAAACCAAGTTGCAGCTAGTAATTAGGTGTGAATTTTCAAGAGCTGTTTAGAAAAATTCAGAGAGAAAATCATCTAGTTTGTACTAGGAAGCAGCTGTGAACAATTCTTTATATCACATATTTTCTGAAATACACATCTCTGATTTTCTTAGTTTTTATTTTCAATTTTTTTGAGTAATCTTGATGTTGGTTGTTGATTTAGAGGATAGTAATAGATTACATATAGTCTCAGCATCATTTTGGTATACAGCACGTCGAAATTTGTTCAGAAATCATCGAAATTGGTGTTAGCCGGAGTTGGAGCTCAATCGCCGGCTTCAATGGAGGTTTCGCCCGGTGATGAGGTTTCCGTTTTGGGTCATCGAAGTTGAGGCTGAATCTGTATTTCTTGGAGTTAGTCGAGTCAGTTTGGTAAAGAATCAGGGCTGTTGCGTGTTATTTATGGGCAAAACGGAGTCTCGCCGGAACCGGTGAACTCGCCGGAATCTGCAGATTATCCGGCGTGTTCTTCGTGTTCTTCAAGACCCGTTTTCGACCCACTTATCGACCTGTTTCAGTTTATGAAAGACTTGACTTTGATCCTTGCATTTCCAGTAACATTTCTAAAGCATGTTTTTGGATTTTTTTTACAAATAATTCAAAAATCCTATTTTTAAATTCTAAAAATTCATTTTTTTTAAAATCATTATTTTAATATTGAAAATTTATTTTATTTCAAAAATAAATCCAAATTATTCAATTAATTAATTTTAGTTGATAATTAATTATTTAATTAGTCAATTAATTTAAATATTAATTGATTAATTATTTTAATTAGTTATTAATTAATTTTAATTGATTATTTAATTAGATTTAATTATTTATTTATGATTTAAAAATTCTGAAAAATAGTTTCGAGCTTTAACATATTATTTTAAATTATTTTTCACGCTCGATAATTCTTATAAAATTATTTTCGGGTGTTCGAGCCCTATTATTTAATTATTAAATGATTCGGAGACCCGTTTTAATTCCGAAAAATGTTCAAAAATTCATAGTAAATAAACCGTTCGTCCGTTTAATATGAAACGAGAAAAATATTCCGCTTTCAATAAAAATACTTTTGAGACCCAAATCCTTTTATTTCGAAAGGTCTCTTGGTTTACAAGTTATTTTGAGTCAATTATTGATCGATAAATCATATTTTTGACCCAATTTCAGTTTTAAACATACCGAGTCGAACCTTTTGATGAACCGAGTCATATGTGATATGAATTATGTGATACATGAGTTATGTGCTTATGTGCTATGTGAATTATGTGTATATGTAGATCAAGAGTCATGTGTTTGTCTGTTATATTTATATGTGGGCTATCATATGGGTAGACGATAGGCTTTTGACGCGCAGTTCGTCGAGTAATTATCGTTTAGACGATTAAAGTTGTATCTTTTAATTATAGATATGGATCGCTCGAGTTGATCAGGACCAGACATTGGAAAGAATGAGACGGAATGATATTGGATATCTGGCTTCTAGTAACCGCAGGAGTGGCGTATCAATAAATTGTTGAAATAAAATAGGGTGATGTCATAAGATGTCAGAATGAGGGATTGCGTTTCTACGAGTGTGACTAACTGCTAAAAACCCCAAAGGAAAGTATCCCTATCATCACTTATTGTTCAAGTGATATTTATTTTAAATCTTCTTATGCAAGTATTGCTTTCCCTAATTTCAGTTCTGAATAGATAAATATTTTACATATCGCTGAATTAAATGATTATGTTTATGCAAGCACTCTTCTGCTATTCTATGTTCAGAATAGTTAAGTGATTTTACTTATCAAATTACTGGTTTTATAAATGTTTTGGATTTTGAGAAAGATGACGTTGTTTTGGTTTTTATGCCCAAGTAAATGGGGGAATAAAAGTTTATAAGGGTGTCGAGTATTATGACCCCTTTCAATAAAATGTTTTAAGATTGGATGGTTGCGTAAGAGGCCGTGGCGGCGGTCCAACGGAGATTTAGGTATTATACAGGATATAATACCATTAGGCCGATATGTGCCTTGGGTGCCCCATTTGTTTAGTTGGATATGCTTCGGCATACCGGTGTTGCTCTGCGGCTGATCACCGACGGCAACACACCGTCGTTCGAGGATTCCAATTTAAATTATTATATTGCTTTTGATAATCTTATAAGGAATGATTTATCAACTATTTTGGTTTTGAATAAAGGTGGAATACAGTTTTAATTCGGTTGCTGATTGATGTTGATATTTAAGTTATTGTTAAATATCAAAGGTGGTATTAATGCAGATGATTGATGTTGACTTCCATATTTTAATGCGGGTAGGTTGTGAGCATCAAAGTTCGTATTGATATCTAATTTGATAAGACATCAAAATGAATATTAATATCAAGAGTTGAGTTTTGAATAAATTTTATGATTCAATCCATAATCATTGTTTCTTGTTATTGTTGTTTACGATATTTCCGTAAACATTGCTTTACGAGTGTTGTTCTTGTCAACATTCAAAGTATTGCTGAAGCATTTCACTCAAAAATATCAAGAAGAGTTTTGAATACAGAAAGAAATAAATTAGCCGATTCTTTATTAAATTTTCTATTTCAGCAATGATGATTTTAAATTTTCTGCTCTAATGCAGATGTCGGTTTTATATCAAAAGACCCTATATATGTCATACTGATCTTGTTGAGCATTTTTTTCGCTCATACTTGCCTATTTTCAAATTTAACGTACAGTGAGGATTAGCTTGCGCCGTTTAGCTGCGTAATTCGAGGAAGCAAAGAAGAATCTTTTGGAAGGTGGTTGGTCCAGGGTTTGCGAACTAGTGTAAGTTTTACTGTATATAGTTGTTTATATTATATTATATTATAGTGGTGTATTTTATAATTGGGCCTAGTATACTTCTTTTTGAAGTTATACTAGCGGGTTAAGTTTTAAGATTGAGAATTGTTGAAAAGAGTTTTTAAAGAAAGTGAAAAATTTATTGATGGAATTTGGAATTCTTGTTTCTAGAACTGTAACCTGAAAGGATCTTGAATTAGTTTGGGGTCATAAATGCTAAATATCTTCCGCAGGCATTTAATTATTAATTTAACAGGTTAATTTGGATTGAGGTTTCATAGTGACGACCAAATCCTCTGACCCCGGATTTGGGGGCATTACACTGGTGATCTGCATTTTTTTCCATATAACGCTTCGTACGGTGGCATTCCAATGCTTGCGTGATAGCTGTTGTAAGAAAATTCAACCAAAGGTAAATGCTCATCCTAACTACCTTCGAAGTCAATCGCATAAACTCGTAGCATGTCTTCAATTATTTGGATAGTTCTTTCACTTTGCCCATCGGTTTGCGGATAATTAGCGGTACTCATGTTTAATTTAGTTCCAATGCATTCTTGAAATTGTCTCCAAAATCTTGAATTGAATCGGGGATCTCGATCAGACACGATAAATATTGGAACTCCATGTCGCATCACAATCTCCTTGAGATACAAGTGCACTAGCTTGTCGAGCGAAAATCTTTCATTAATCGGTAGAAAATATGCCGACTTTGTTAGTCTGTCAATGATTACCCATATGGCATCATGATTTGCTTTAGTTCTTGGAAGTTCTACTACAAAATCCATCGCTAGTTGTTCCCATTTCCATTCCGGAATATCCAATGGTTGCAGTAATCCACTTGAACATTGATGTTCCACTTTAACTCGCTGGCATGTGTAGCATTTACTTACCCATTTGGCTATCTCCTTCTTCATATTTGGCCACCAAAAGTTTTCCTTCACATCACGGTACATTTTTGTACTTCCTGGATGAATGGAATACTTCGAACTGTGCGCATCTCGTAATATTTCTTCATTCTGTTTTGCCACGTTGGGGATCCAGATTCTTGATGCAAAGCATAGGATTCCTTCGTTATCCTTCCGAGTTGTGATTTCTTCTCCCGTTAAGTCATCATCTTCACTCATCATTTCTTCTTGACATAGGCGAATCTTCTCTAGTAATTCCGGTTGAAAAGTCATAGCGTAGATAGCTTCAGTAGATTCATTAGGAACACGAATTTCGATTTCAACCTTGTCAAATTCCTTGGCTAATTCTTCACATGAAGTTAACAGATTTAATCTTTCTTTCCGGCTTAGAGCATCTGCCACAACATTTGCTTTCCCTGGATGATAACCGATCGTAACATTGTAATCTTTAATCAATTCCAGCCAACGGCGTTGTCTCATGTTCAGTTCCTTCTGTGTAAAGATGTATTTCAGACTTTTATGATCCGTGTAGATTTCACATTTCTCACCGTAGAGATAGTGTCTCCAAAGTTTCAATGCAAATACAATCGCTGCTAATTCCACGTCATGCATAGGATACTTCTGTTTATGAGGTTTTAATTGTCTTGAAGCATATGCAATGACGTTACCGTATTGCATCAGTACTCATCCTGAATCCACGGTGTGAAGTGTTAGATATATTTGATAATGTCATGTCTAATATGATTTGTGTTTAGTTTTCAAACAGGACAAATCAGCACTTATACCGAAGACAGAACTTAAGTTATCAGTACTTAAGGTTCAGGAGATATTTATCAGGAGATAATATCTGGACTTAAGGAAACTTTCAGATAAGGAAGGCGGTTAATTGAAAGGAAAGAAGATCAAGACAAACGCAAGAAGAGATATGCATGAATAAGGAATTCTATGAAGAATAGAATACTTGGAAGAAAAGATAACTGATTGATTTATTTTAGGAAGCAAAATTATATTCCATATTAATTAGTGATTATCTTGTAACTGTGTAGTATATAAACACAGACATAGGGTTTACACTATAAGTGTTATAATTATCGAGAATAATATTCATTGTAACCCTAACAGCTCTCGTGATAATTTGTTCATCACTGAGAGAGGACAGTTCCACATTGTAACAGAGTTTAATAAAGTTTGTTTTCTGTTACTTGTGTTCGTTGAATTCGATTTGATTGTGATATACACTGTATTCAACCCCCTTCTACAGTGTGTGTGACCTAACAAGTGGTATCAGAGCTATCTGTTAACATACAAATAGTTTAAGATCCAAAAACAATCATGTCTGAAGCAGAAACACCAACTAAGCCCACCAAAACAGAAGAACCTCCAAAGACTCAAATCCATAGTCGATATGAGGCTATTAGAGTTCCCATACTGAAACCATCTGAATATCCCATATGGAAGGTAAGGATGACTATGTTTCTGGAAGCTACAGATCCAGAATATCTTGACAGAATCAATGAAGGACCTCACAATCCAACCAAACTCGCTGTTGTAGTTGCAGGTGAAGCAGAAAAGTCTGTACCAAAGGAGAAGAGTGATTACACTGCTGAAGATATCACATCAATTTCTAAGGATGCTAAGGTACGACACTTGCTGCATAGTGCCATTGATAATGTAATGTCAAACAGGGTAATTAACTGCAAGACTGCAAAGGAGATATGGGATGCCTTGGAGACAAGATGCCAGGGAACGGATTCGATTAAGAAGAACGGGAAGACTATACTCACTCAAGAGTATGAACACTTTGACTCAAAGCCTAATGAGTCATTGACTGATTTATATGACAGATTTGTCAAACTCTTGAATGATTTGTCACTAGTTGATAAGGAGTATGATCTTGAAGATTCAAATCTTAAATTCCTGTTAGCTCTTTCTGAAAGTTAGGATTTAAAGGCCACAATTATAAGAGACAACTATAATCTTGAAGAAACAACTCTTGATGAAATTTATGGGATGCTCAAGACTCATGAACTTGAGATGGAACAAAGAAGCAAGAGGAAAGGAGGAAAGTCAAGAATAGTTGCTCTTAAGGCTGGGGAAGAATCCCCCAAAGCAGCTACCACACGGAAAGGCAAGGAAAAAGCGCTCATCACAAAGTCTGATACTGAGTCATCAAGTTCTGATAGTGATGATGACTCAGAAACTGAAAGCTTGCCTGGGATGGATGCTGATGAAGAGATGATGAAGCTGTGTGCTCTTATGGTGAAAGGAATCACAAGGATTGCATACAGAAAGTTTAGAAAAGGAAAGAAATTTTCCAGGAAAGGTGCAAGTTCTGATAAGAAGAGTTTCAGAAAATCTGAAGGCAAAGGAGGGAAGTCTGACAGAGGAGATTACACAAATGTCAAATGCTACAACTGTGGTGAGAAAGGCCACATATCTCCTGATTGGAAGAAAGTGAAGAGTGACAAAGGCAAGGCTCTTGTCACAAAGAAGAAAAGCTGGACAGACACTTCAGATTCTGAAAGTGAGGTGAACTATGCCTTGATGCAAATGCTGATAGCAGCTCTGAAGCTTATGAGT